>NW_007726415.1:38448-104490 GCF_000696425.1 Galeopterus variegatus | reverse complement strand
CGCCGCCACGCTTCCCAAGCGGCGCACTTATCCAGTGCGCCACCGGGCCGGCCCAGATACCCGTATTTTATCAATATCTCTGCTGTGCCACCTACAGTATTGATTTTATGCTGAAGCTGTCATCCTTTGTGGTCACAAGAAGGCTGTTGGGGGACTTGGTGCTATACACCTTCAGATCTAGGCAGAAAGAAAGAGTTCCTTTCTCATAATTACTGAATAAGATCTTTCTCTTTAATATGATTGGTCAGCTTAGGTCTTGGCCTACCTTTGAACCAACAGTTGTTACTATGAAATTGCTAAACTTTCATGCTGAGTCTCTGAAGTAATCCTTACCTGCCTCCCACCCCCAGCAAAACAACAACAGCAACAACAACAAATAATTAATATGATTGGATTAGGCTATTTTGAGCTGAATGAATATTGAGGATCAATATGTACCTCTACCACATAAAATAATTTTAAAAATAATTATTCACAGTTTATTTAATATATAATCATGCATGTTCTATATAAGGAGAATGGTTTCTGCAATAAAAAAGAACATTTTTGACAACCCGTTTCATTGTAGGCTGCTCTAAATGTTGTCAGAGAGTTCTCTCTTTATTGAATAGCAGTTTCTCCTTGTAACATCCAGTGCTCCTATTTGGCTTAGTTAATTCTGGAGTGGATGCTATAATTGTTTTTTCTAACTTCCCAAATTCCCCTTCCAAATATGGTTAGTCATGTTTCATATAGTACTTCTTAAAAATTGTGTATTTCTTCACCATGCAAAAGTAGTATCATGTAGTTCAACTACAAGAACTTGCATTTTCTATGAGATTCACATTGTGCTCTGCCTAAGGTTTATAGATTTATAATTATAATTATACAGGTAAAAATCTCTTTTAAAACAACTTTACATGAGAAATGAAAGCAAATACTAAAATAGAAAAATATTTTAAAGTCATCGATCCAAGTAAACCATTTAAAACAGAGTTGGATACCTTCTTTCATCCTTTCCCAAACTCTCTGTTTTTTCTTATCTATTCTAATCTTATTCTATTCATGAATTTGACATGAATTCAGTTAAAATTTACTGAAGAATTAGAGTAGGGATCAGGAAGATAAAAGATGAATAAGATAGTGTTCTTATATTAGGAAAGAAAGATATGTGAATAACTAATGCAAGGAAAGGGACTAAGTACTATTTAGAGGTAAAGATAGAATGCTATTGAAGAGAATGTTCATTTTACAATGAGTAGGATTTTTTATTAGGCCAATAAGAAGACATAATTCAGAAACGTAGCTCCTAAAGATCAGTTTTAGAATTAAAACTACTATGCAACAACATTAATTAGTATGTAAAAAGAACAGACGCAATTTTTTTTAGTAATGTGGAATACCTTATATGATACTTCTAGCACACCTTTTAATATCATGGAGCAAGTTCAAAACTTGTTTGAGAGTTACGAATTACTTCCTCAAGTGAGTATGTTCATAATAGTCAACCTTATTTTATATTGCAGTTCAGTGTTCTTTAAAGCACGTGACAAATAATTTAAAGTTTGATCTCTGAGAATGTTTATTGAGTAATAGGATCTGACTGTGTTGTATCTCAGAGTTTTGAGCATAAAAGTAGAATGTATCAGATCATATTCTTGAAATCATTACTACTGAATAAAAATAGAATATATAAGATAAGGTATGTGAAATTATAAATGAAAAGGAGCTGACTGAAGTTTTAAATCAATCTGTTATTTTAATTTTATTCTTTTTTTATACTTTTTTATTGATTATATATATTTGTGGGGTACACAATCAAATATCAATACATATTTGTACTGATGATCAAATCAGGATAATTAATATACTCATGTTTATAAAACGTAATCAATCTTTGTGACCCTTAACTAATTTCTGGCCCCCCCCCCTTTCCCACCTCTAATAACCACAGTTCTGTAGTTCTGTTCTCTCCTATTCCTCCATCTGTGAATAGAACGTTTTAGAATTTAAAGTATTGTATTTATTGAAGTTCCTTTAAATAGGAGTGCCCAATCTTTACTTTTTTTATTCAATTTTTTTTTGTCCTCCCTCCCCCTTTGATAACCCAGCTATTTGTTAGGATTATTTCCTTCATCTTTTAGTGGAATTTTCATGTAAATTTATGCTCTAAGGTTTGGTTTGATTTTTGTAGGATATTGCTTTTCTAAGCACTAGTGATATCTTTTGTATAACACACATTCCTGTTAATATAAAATCATTGTTAGCCTAAGTTGATTCATACCAATAAATGCCACCTTCTCAGTAAAACCTTTTAACCACTGTCCACAAATTTCCTATCTGCTCCATGTTTTTTTCCATGCATTTATTAACATAAAACGTATGACCTTCTTTACCTTTTTATTTTTCTTACTATGTCTCTGCCTTCTCCTCCCTTAAAATAACTGAAGGCAGAATTCAGTTTTGTTAACTCCTTTTTCCACCGTTCTAAGGAGAGAGCCTGGTGAATAGTGTGTACTCAACATGTCTGTTTTCTAAATGACTAAATGAAAAGTCTTGAGCTTTACCTTTAAGGTAAAGGAAATGGATGCAAGGCTTTTACGGGTTGAGGGCCATGGTGGAAAAAGCAAGTGAAGCAAACTAGTGTCATGTGGGTGAAGTTGGCCCAAGGAAATATTTTGTGTGGTTCAACAAAAAGTTTTTTAGTTTTGAATTTTATTTCCTTTGGGTACCTGGGGTAGCCCTCACCACTCTTTATTGTCTCCTACCCTAATTCAGACATCATTGTTAACTACGTGCAATCATTTGAGTTTGTGACCCCTTAATGTAGAAGTATGACATGCTAGATCAAAGTTATTGAGTTACCCTTGTTATGAGCATGAGGAATGTGGATAAATCATGTGGAAGATAAAATTGGTAAGAGTCTACAATGTTAGTCCTTTGTAGATCTTGGTTATTCTATACTGATATTTGGACTTCAGTCAGTAGAGAATGGGGAGAAAGGTGCAATGTGATATGCTTTAGGGTTGAGTGGTAGGTGATTCTTTACCCTATGACTGGGAGGATGGTGATACTACAAAAAGTTTCACTAGATGAAGAAGAAAAGATTTGTGTAGGAAGATATACTTTTTGTGACATTTGAGTGTGAATTATCAGCTTTTATGAAGAGCATTTTCTCTTTGTTATAACATTTTAGTCTGAGGATTGTCCAATTAAAGTATGATGCAAGCTTCATATGCAATTTAAAATTTTCTAGTAAAAGGTTACAAGTGAAATTGATTTTATTAATATATTTTATTTAACCTAGTATATCTAAAATATCATCACTTCAGCATATGTTCAATAAAATAAGATTTTTACATTCTTTTTTTCATTTTGAGCTATCAAAATCCAGTCTGTACATATTTACAGCTACCTTTCACGTGCTTAGTTGCCACACGGGGCCAGTGGCTATTGTATTGGGAAGCACAGCTTTAAGGTTTAATTTGAATTTTGGAGGGTGTATTGTTTATCTAAATACCATTGGTGATAGGTTATACATTGGTAATGGCAGTTGAAAATTCCTCATGGAAGTACTCAGCATAGAGGTAGTATTATATGAAGCTGTGGAAGCATAGGGTATCATCCAAGGAGAGTATATTTATGGAAAAGAGAAGGCCAAGGAAATAATATTTTAAGCAAAGGACACTGAATAGTCTGAGGATCATGAAATCTAAATGAGTGTATCTAGGAGAGTCAGCTCCTCTTTTTCAGAAACTATGGATAGGTCAGAAAGGTGTATGCTAAGCAAGATGCATTGCGTTTGTCGATGTCGAATTCATTTTTCATTTTTTGAAGAAAAGATTCAGTGGAATGGTAGGGTCAATTTATTTTTACTTTGGTTGGCGCTTGTTTAAGTGAAAGCACTTCTCTTTCCTAATGTCTTTTTAAATTTTTTTGTATTATCATAATAGTTATTTCACCTTATTTTAATTTCTATGTCTAACCGCTCTTCTTTGTCAGTATCTACAAAAATGGAATGAAACCCTTCTTACTCATAACTTATTTTATTTCTTTAGGTTGAGCTAATAGTGGCATGATTTTGCCTGAGTTATTTGTCTGTAAGTGTCCTGAACAGGGCTTCAGATAACAAGCTATCACATAAAAAAATCCTAAAATTTTAGGTTTCTTAATATAATTAAATTTTTAATAGCAAAAGAAATATAAAATTTTGTATTTTATGTTTAAGGTATTAGGGATAGTATATGAAAAATGTATATGTACTTGTGAGAAATTTATATGTAACTTGTGAGAGATTATACATTTTTATATTCTGGATCTTTTTAGCTAGAATTTGTTTTCTTCTTTTAGTCATCACGAGTTCATATAACTAGAGCTGTCTTGGAGCAATTTTTATCCTTTGCAAAATACCTTGATGGTTTATCTCATGGAGCACCTTTGCTAAAGCAGCTTTGTGATCACATTTTATTCAACCCAGCCATCTGGATACATACACCTGCAAAGGTATGAATTTTATCTTCATTCATTTTATTTTAATGTGATGTTATAAATCATAGTTACTGGATCTAAAGTATCCCATAGAAAACATCTTAATTTTTCAGCTTATTTTGCAGTTAATCTAAGGCAATTTTGTTAGGCAGTATCAGAGATCAAAATATTAAATACATAAGTAATAAAATAAATGAAACTATGATTAAAAATTAAGCTTGGTGTAACGCCGCATTCTGACATCATTAGATGTGATTCATGATTCATGCCTTTCCAAGGAAGAGAATTTGGTACACTAGTTATTGAAAGACTAGGAAAGGAAAACAGAAAACTAATTGTATTATGACCACTGTGATCATTTTTTTTTTCCTTTTTGTCTTTTTTACTGACCGGTAACGGGATCGCAACCCTTGGTGTTGCATCCGCATCACGCTCAGCCAGTGAGCGGGAACCGGTCTCCACATGGGATCCGAACCCTCGGCTGGAGCGCCGCTGCACTCCTAAGCGGCGCACTCTCCAGTGCGCCACCGGGCCGGCCCCACTGTGATCATTTTGACTGGAAAAATTTCTTTCATTTTGAACGCAGAATTTATATCATGACATGTAAATAATAATTGTTTTAAAATAAATATATACATAAAATAAATATTTTTCTAGATATTAACATAAAATTTCTATTATTTTGCATACCCAAATTTAGTCCTATTATATCCTAGTGGAAGTCAATAATGAGGGGTATTTTGATTTTGAGCTGTCTTTTACAGTTTTAAAATCTCCCTCTTACCTCGTTAGATAGTGTTTAAGTTCTGATTTTTATTATGGTTCAACATTAATTATTGGACTAACCCCAAACCTGAAGTTTGTTCCCTCTTTTAAACCAGAACTTGCCATCTCTGTGCTCACATAGTCAGATCCTTAAAGCCAACTGTATACTCATGACAATAGGTGAAGAAAATTTGAAATTAGTACATGAACTTTTAGGATATATGACAACACTATATATATATTTTAGATATGCTATAGCTGACTTGTTAGTTCTGTTTCTGTGATGAAATACATAGACTGTTAGCTACTGAAATTAACTTTGCTTAAGAGTTTTAGTCTACTTGACTTTTAAAATAATTCGATTTTCCTGTCAGATTAATTTTACTTATTGAATCACTTTAGCTACTAGATTACCTTTATTAAAATAGGTTTAATTAGAATGTGTTGATTATAGATTATTTTCTTTTTAAAATATAAATTATATTTAAATAAACGTTATCTTTGACTTCATAATAAATGGTCATTTCTTGGTCTTTACCAATTTGCATTTAAATTAGAATAGCATGTATACTGATTTTTCTTTGGCCTGGGCTCTGTGCTCCGGCCTCACATCCTTCCTCTCTAGCTCTTTGCTTTTCCAGAATCAGCTACTCACTTTAGTTACAAAGAACAAGTTGCAGCTCATGCAACCCTGGAAGTTTGGGTGGTGGTTTTGTTTCTTAGGGATGAAGGAGAGATGCAACAAAGGAAGTAGGGAAACAATAAAAACATTAAGCACCTGGGGGGGGAAAAACAATAGAACGTATACTTATAATATGAGCACTTGAGACATTTTAAATTTATTTTAATAATTGGTTAATATTCCATATTAGGTTCAACTTTCCCTATATACTTATTTGTCTGCTGAATTTATTGGAACTGCTACCATCTACACTACCATACGCAGGGTAGGAACAGTATTACAGCTAATGCACACGTTAAAATATTACTACTGGGTCATGAATCCTGCCGACAGTAGTGGCATTACGCCTAAAGGATTAGGTAGGTACAATACTCATACTATTTTTACACTTTCCTATGATTGTTCTGTATCCTGAGTACTGTTATAGAGAACGTGTGTGCATGACTATGAAATTATCACTGAACTATTTTCTTTCTTATGTTGTAGACTTTTATATTGAGAATTATTTGTGGTAAAGAAGTTTATAGATTTGTAGTATTAAATTATTTTGGAGTAAAGGCAGGTAAAAATTAATTGTCTTCATATTAGTCTATATACTTTTTTGGTTTCAGGAAGGTGCTTTCATAATACTAAAAACATGAATGGTATTGGTTACAACTGGTGTGTTCTAGTACAGTTGCTTTCAACATTTTCAGATGATTACCTTTGTATTTTTATTCCAAATTCATCCTTTGTTCTGAGTGTAGTAGAAATTAACTTAATTCTTTACTGTTTTATCTTTCTTGTTTAAAAAAAAGTCCAGTTTTTAAAATTATACAAAAAATTACATACTTACAGAAAATAAAATGGTAAAGAAGAAAAAGTATTTTATGACCCGAATCCCAGGAATAATTACTTTTACAACTTTGGCATGTTTTCCTCCACTGTTTCTTATTGCACAAATATGTGAAGATATTTAACCTTTTTTACAGAATTTAGATTTTCTTGATCTCTTGGCTTTTTTCCCCCCTCAGTTCTACATCCTAATCTAAGAGAATATATTATTTACATTGTTTCTAAATTTTATTTCTGTAAATAATAGGGTGATCTACTCCTTTATTATCATTTACCTCCATCTTTGATTTCTTTAGAGAAAGGGGCTAATGACAAATAAGCCCGTGACAAATATTTACAATTTTTTTCAGAAATGCACCAGTTACAATTTCAACAATCATGTGTTAGAGTGCTATAATCAGCATGCTCACAATAGCATTGAGTATTGTGACAAATATTTACAATTTTTTTCAGAAATGCACCAGTTGCAATTTCAACAATCATGTGTTAGAGTGCTATAATCAGCATGCTCACAATAGCATTGAGTATTATAGTTTGATAACAATCTTTTTGATAAGGGAAAATAGCATTTCGCTATTTTAATATTTATATAGGATTACTTTTATGTCCTTTTATTGATGGGGCTTTAAAAATTGTTATTCACACTCAGACCTATTATTTTGTCTTTTTTATGGTTTCTTCCTTTACTTTTAAGTTATTAATGCCTAAAATTTATTGAATGCTTGCCATGAGTTGGATTCTCTGCTAAGTACTCTACAATTTAATTTGTTTAATAATATATATAAAAAATGTAATTATAGATACATAGACATATTCATACACATACATAAGGCTATATCATATATAGTTATGTTGATCATATCATCCTTATTTTACAGATTAGGAAACTGAAAGTTGGTAAAAGTGACAGCACTGAAGTTTGAATCATGTCTACCAAACTGAGAGCTCTTGTTAAACACTATGGTGTTTTCTCTGTTTTAAACAAATCATATATTAACACATTAATTACTGCTTTAAAATATTAATTTCTAATTTACAGAAAAGTTGCAAAAATTGTGCAAAGAATTCTCATACCCCTCACCAGATTTCTCAATATTTTACTTTTTATCACACAGCCTTTATCAATCTCTTATTTTCCCTTTATATATATATATATATAAACACACATACCCATACAAGTACTTATTTTTTTCTGTATCAATTGAGAATAAATTGTACATGTAATACCCTCTTACCCCTAAGTACTTTATTTCCTAAGAGGTAAAGTCACTGTGTTAGATAACCACAGGGCACCCATTAAAATCGGGAAGTTAGCATTAATATAATACCATCATCTAATCCAAAGACCCCACTCACATTTCACAAATTATCCCAATAATGTTCCTTCTAAAAAAAAAATTCTTTTGCCCTAATTCCCAGTCGAGGATCATGTGTTGCATTTAGTTGTCTTGTCACTTTAATGTTTTTAAATGTAGAACTGTTCTTTTAGTGTTTGCTTGTCTTTCATGACCTTGGCATTTTTAAAGAATACAGGCAAATTATTTTTTAGAATACTCTTCAATTTAGATTTGTTTGATATTTGCTCATGATGATTCAGGTTTTTCATTTTTGTAGGGAATAACATAGAAGTCGTGCTGTTTCTGTCTCACTGTACCATGTCAAGGGGGTACACAATGTTGCCTGTCCTGTTACTAGTGGTGTTAACTTTGAACATTGGGTTACAGTGTTGTCTTCCAGTTTTCTTCATTATAAAATTAGAATTTTATTTATAATTAATAAGTATTTGGTGAAGAAATACATTGAAACTATATAAATATCCTGTTCTTCAACAGAGTTTCACCTACTTGTTTTAGTTCATTGATGCCTTTTCTGGAATTGGTCTTTACTGTGACAGCTGCCAAATGGTGATGTTTTTTAAGATATTTATTAGTTTACATTCTACTGTAAAGAAGAACTTGCTTTTTTTCTCCATTTATTTATTTTTAATTGTATTATTTTGGTATACACTCATAGATTTCTATTTTGTTCAGTGTATCATATCAATATTTGGAGGGCTGGACAGTGGCTTACTTGGGAGAGCATATGGTGCTGATAGCACCAAGGTCAAGGGTTCAGATCCCCATACTGGCCAGCTGCAAAAAACAAAACATTTGGTATAATTTCTTTGCAAAAGGCCAAAGAGTAAGTATTTTAGGCTTAGGGAGCCAAAAGTTTTCTGTTGCAAGTAGTTAGCTCTGCCATTATATTGCAGAAATAAGCACAGATAGTATGTAAATGAATGGCTGTGGCTTGTTCCAATGAAGCTTACAGATGGCATGATTGATTTAGCCCAAAGGCTGTAGTTGGTCTATTCTCTCGATTGTATGATTATTCATTTTGAAGCTCAAGTTGTTCCAGATTTGACCAGTAAGACCCTTCACATGGATTCTTGAGTCTCTATGACAAATGTCCATTTTTTTTAGTACTTCCATACTTTCTGGCACAAGATGTTCTTGCTTCATCCTATACTCTCCTTTTCCAGCCCTGGAATCAGCTATTTCGATAAGGGGCCCTGATTTGCTTGGTGGATATGTTTTTAGAAACTAAGATGTAAACCAAAATCGGGGTGTTAGGTGTGCTTATTGCTCTTCAAATGTCATTATGTCCAGATATTCTTAGTGGACATATCTAGGAAATATGTTTATATATGTATATGTATACATAGATGTGTATATATCTAAACTGATCTATCTGTATTAAAACAAATAAGTTCACACTGATACCTTCAATTCCACTTCAAAACCACATCACTCAATCTAGCCTCAAACTTTGTTTGCAGCTTTCTTGTTCAATATTGAGAAATCTGGCTCCCAGTATCTTTAATGTGTTTATATATTTTTTTATTCCACTTTATGAAACTGATGTTTTGTCCCAACACCATCACTTTCTCAGCTTTAACGTTGCCAGTTGTCTCCAACCATCTCCTCAGCTTGGACCATTCTCTGAATGGTCCTTGTTGCCTCCTCAGCTCCAATTGTTTATTTGGAGCTCACCACCCTATCAGCCTATATTATCTCCTTGGCCCTCACCTTGAAGGTCCTGCCAGACTCGGGTGCCTCCTTGGCTCTGTCAGCCACTGGGTTTCTCCCTGGCTTCTGCTGCTTCCTTGGGATCCTTACCTCCAATGTCCCACTGGCTCTGGCTATCTCAAGGAGAGAGAGTGGAAAAGAACCAATAAATATATTTCAGAGAAAAGTGGCAGAAAAGTAAAGGAACATTTCTTTTCCTTTATTGTTTATTTTATTATTTTACTTTAATGTTTTAATCCTTCTGAAATTAATTTTATTATTCAGTGGAGTGTGAAGTTCTGACTTGAAGTATATAGTTTTCTAAATAACAACTTCTTAAAGTACCATTTTGAATTAAAATGCTTTCTTTTAAGGACTGTCTAAAGATAATTTATACTGCACTAGCTTTCATAGAACTGTTATTCATGTATGGGCATTTACCTTGAGAAGTAGGATCTTTTTGCTTTGACACTTTTGTCTGTTAAATTATTATTATTATGATTTCCTGCAAAAACATTAATATATATTAAAAATATCATAGTAATACATGTTCTTGGTAGTAGACAGTGTTACTAGTCTCATATATCTTTCAACCTCTCTTTCTCTGCTCAAACACAAAGTTACCCATGCATACACATAGAGTTTAAAATTACAGATGTGTCAAAGATTTATTTTGAATATGTCTTAAATACAAAGTGGTATAATTATACATATAAATATAAATAAAAATATATATACACATATATTAGGGTATTTAAAAGTTTGTGGAAAAATCTAATTAAAAGGTAATGTGAATCTTTTCATGGATGTTTTGAAGACTCCTGGTATGTAAAATGAACCTTATTTAAAATTCACCAAGCTTAAGAAATATGTGTACCCATCAGTGGTCACATCTCCTTTCCATTTGCTGCCATAGAGATAACCCCATCCTAAATTTAATGTTTACTATTCCTTTTCTTTACATGGATGCTTCTTATTTTTTAATATGCTTTATTCTTTTGGTATTTACATGTATATTTCTAAATAGTTTATTGTTTAGCTTCTGTGTTGTACATAAACAGTATAATTTGTGATTGTTTTCTCACTCAATTTCATATTTGTTAGATAAATATATTTGTATTTCTTTTGCAAAAAATGGATTAGTATATACTCACACACAACACAGATGTGTATATATTTCTCTGGAACATGCTGTTTCCATTGTGCAATATGTGACAACAGTAATTATAGCTAACTTACTAATTTACTGAGTGCTTACAATTAAAATGGGACAGGCACTATTCTAATCCCTTTACATATGCTGATCCATTTAATCCTCACAAAATATCCTATGACATAAGCAATATTATTATTCTTATTTTAACAATAAAGAAAAAAAGTAACCCGAGGCCCAGAGATATTATAATACTTGTCCAATTTTATGAAGTATGGCAAAAATTTAAATAAAAGTGAGGAAAATATTATTAAGATAATGTCTGTCTCTACTGGGAAGGAGTGGGGAATGATGTCATGAGGAAGGAGAATGTGGCACAGAGCTGAGGGCTGGAGTAGGGTGAGGGCTTTAGCATGCTAGACACGCTGGGGACACAGCCAGTTGTTAAATATTCAGGAAGTTTATGAACTGGTTGTTAAACCATCGGCAGCTTGAGCTCAAAATCAGTCATGGTGGGAGTATTTACACAACAAAAATCAGAAAAGTGTAAATGCTGTAGATCAGGACCTCATCCCTCTACCCCTGCAGCTCATTTACCAGTACACCAATGGTTGATGGCTTTACCTGCCAGACTACTGTCAGTGCTCAATTTCTTGACCTGAACAGTGGTTATACAGGTGTTCATTTTATAAAATTTCATTAAGTTGTACATTTATGTTTTCCGTATGTGTGCTATATTTTACAGTGAAAGATGTTTTTGAAAAAGTAACACCAAGTATTGATAAGGAGGGAAAGGGAACTTTGTGCACTACTGGTAGGATTGGGACAAAAAATGTGGAGAGCAGCCTGGGATATAGGGAGCACATTTCTTTGTAAATAATAGGTAGAATGGATTGTTTGGGTGAGAATTTGCTCACAGATATAATCATCTGCATATAAATATTTGTTGAGTGAATATGTAGATGTTATAAATTATACATGATGGGATTGTGCTTTTAAAACTTATAAGGCACCCATATAAGTTCTGGTTGCTTCAAGAAAGGCTTAATGTTAAAGGTTTTTCATGGGTCTAGATACATTTCTTAAAAGTATTGTATGCATATATCACTTCATATTCTCATTTTTATTGATAATTAGGTATTTTACAATTAATTACTTTAAAATTTAGACATAATTATGGAACTGATATGTACATTTTAACTTTTTGTACTCATTTTCATTTATTGTCTCAGCAAGCATTTGCGTGCTCACTGTAAATATGTATTTTGTATACAAGTGACATAAAAGAAAAAAGCTGCAAAACAAATAATTACAAGAAAATATAATCCCCCTTTTTCTATGCTTTATAATGTGTGGAGTAAAAATGGAGAGGGGTCTTTGAATGAAGACAAATTTGAGGATGGAAGAAATATTGGGAAACCTTTAATAAAAACAGGAAAGAGTATCTGTGTAATACTTGGTGATCATACATTTATCAATGTGTGGTAATATATTGTAATTTTAAAAAATTTTCTTCTTTCCCCCAAATCTGACATTCAGTGAATAAGTTAATTTCCAAAAATTTAAAAATTAATTTTGGATGCTATGATATTATTGAAATGTGCCACATTAATACTAATAAATATCATAATTTTAGTAAATATAATTATTAAGTACTTCCATAGTATCACAACATAATTACATTAAGCTTTTTTAATATCATGGGGTTTTTTTTCTTTTCTTTTTTTTGTCTTATTATAGATGGTCCCCGGCCATCACAAAAAGAAATTATATCACTACGAGCATTTATGCTACTTTTTCTGAAACAGCTCATACTAAAGGTAAAATAAACTTATATAATTCAGAATTGCAGTATATTAGGTGAAAAGGAATTTTTGGTATAGTTTAAAATCGTTATTGTTTAATTAGCAATAACTGTCTTTAATTCATGAATTGCTTTCAAAATTCTGTAAAACTTTGTATTAACTTTTGTTGAACTTAACTTTTGGTTAAATGCCTTTTGAGATCCTCCATGTCAAAGGATGTGGCAGAAATAGACAAGGAACATATGAATAAGAATTGAGTATAAAGATTTTATTCTAGAAAATGGTCTATGTTCCAGGTTAAGAAGGCTTAAATAACATTTTATTGCAGTAGGATCTTTTAAAGATTAAGATGAAGACAAAAGGGAAAATGAAGGTGAAACTGTGAGATAATACACAAAAATTGATACTGTAAAGCCTGGCAATTGTACTGTTCTAAGGAAAGAGTAAGTGAATAGAAACTAGTAATATGAATATAGTTGAATGATCAAAATATGCTAACTTGTAATAGTGAAGTCAGTTAAATATTAACTAAAAAATGATATAATTTTTAAATATTTACTTGTTTAACTTGAAATGATATCTGTGAATTATGAGGTACCTGGAGATTTAAATTAAAACATCACTACTTTTAAGTTGTTATTTTCTTTTAAATGGTCATTTTGATGCCTTTCTTTAAATAACATTGTAATTTTAGATTTAAATTAAGTAATAAAATATTTTTTTAAAAATTAGGACCGAGGTGTCAAGGAAGATGAACTTCAGAGTATATTAAATTACTTACTTACAATGCATGAGGTAGGATATGTTATGGGTTTTCTATTTAATTATTTCATTTGAAGCTTTAGAATAAAATTTTAACCACATAAATATTGGTGATTCTTATTATGCAGGATGAAAATATTCATGATGTGTTACAGTTACTAGTGGCTTTAATGTCAGAACACCCAGCCTCAATGATACCAGCATTTGATCAAAGAAATGGAATAAGGTATGATTATATTAGTATTATTGTCAGAACTTAATGGAGCATAGTTGTACGTCCTAGAATAACCCTGTTCCATCAATGTTCGAATAAATATAGGAAAATCTTACACATAAGAAGGTAATAAGTGGAGAAAGCTGCTATTAATCCTCTAATACTCAAAGAAACTGATGAAGTGTATAGCAAATGGTCGCAGGAATCAAGAAGAGTAATTAAAATGTTGTTACTATAGTAAATACATTTCATATAGTGGGAAGAGCAATTTTTTGCAAGAAGACAAAATAAAGCATAATATGTTTCAGCAAAAGAGGATACCAGAAAATTATATGATATTAGGCTGAAGAGATAGTGACCAGATTTTGAAGGTCCATATAACAGTAATAAGTTTGGATTTTTTTTTTTTCTTTCAGTGAATGAAAATTTAAGAATATTGAATAGGGAAATGATGGGCTCAGATTGCCATTTTGTTAGATTTACAATCAGAAGTGTGGAACGTGAGTTGGAGAAGGACGAAACTGATGTACTGAGATCAGAGATATTATTTTATTCATTAGTAAGAGATATAATGACCTAAGACAATGGCGGTGTAATGGAAATAATAAAGATGAAAGATGTCTTAGAACAAGCAGCCCAAACCAAACCAAAATAATTTGAAAATTAACTTTAGTTATGGTGATCATAAAGTAACTCTGTTTATAGGTGAAACACAGTTTTTTGATTAGTATTCTTATGAATTTACATGTATAATTTAGCCCTTAGGGATTTTTCCTTTTTTAATTTTCTAGAGTTTGAGTTAGTGGAATGACCAGGAAATCTAGGTAATGCCATTTATAACTCAATAAACTTCCTAAATAAAGATTTAGGGTGAAAAAGTTTATAAAAAGAGTTTGGAAATAATATATCAATGACTGTCAAGGTTTTTTTTTGTTTGTTTTTTTAAGTGCTTCTGGTTAGCCATTTATATTGGCAAATTACTCTCTAGCCTTGAAGAACTCCTTTTCAAATCACAGAAGCAATCACTTCATTTCTATATGGATATCTAATTTGTGATATCACTATAACCTTTGAGTTTGTAACCCATACAGCTGCTAATCTATTTGAAGAATATTAAACATTTAATGATTAACGACTATGATTATTTTCTTACTGTGAGGTTGAACCATATGAAACTGTTGATAATGTAACTGTGTACCAAATAATGGCAATTTCATATGGTTTGACATAATATAATACTATTATACTCATTCTTCTAACATTATATTTAGTTTGACTACTTATTATCCTTGACTTTAGATCCTGGTTTGTTTAATATATTACTTGATCAATTGAGTGAACCAACTGAAAATATCCTCATTACTGTTGTGCAAAATACCAAACTTAGGTTCTCTAATATGATGAAATGCAGAGCAGAAATAGAACTCTAAATTATTTTGAAACATTGAAAATATGATCCTGCAAAGAAGAGTGCTATTTGATTATATCTTTACGATTGAAATAGTGTTTTGAATGTATAGGATGAAAGGATTGAATAAGCACAATAAATACAAAGGCCTTGTTTCTCATGGTTGACCTCCAGGTGAACATGTTAGATTTTACCAGTATGTTAAAAACAATCACAAAGATGGAAAATGGTCTTCTTCTTTGCTACTTCGATGTTTCCACTTCAGAAAATGTGGAGAAAGTATAAAGAATAGTATAAAGCATGGAAAAATAGGCTTTTTAGATAGAATAATATTGAAAATGCTTAAAGCATTACAAATCTGTATTGTTGAAAGTAGAAACTAAAGGGTAATAGTTGTAAATGAAATTTTGGGGGAGGGGAATTCTGGTTAGTTGTAATTCATACGCACTAAAAACTAAACAAAAAGAATGAATTTAATTCTGGTGTCATTTTAACTGAATTTAAGGAAGCCCTTGTGATAATAAATAATGAACTGCACAGCTAAAAGTTTGATATTTTTATATGTGGAAATCTTCAAAGAAAAGGATAGATAACTACCTGTCCTACATAGCTTAGACCATTTTCTGACTAAATATAGTGAACTTGAGCAGATGAATTAGATTATTAATTAGTAATATCTTATTATACGAGTAAACACTCATTAACTGGTTTGTCAGTAACTTTCCTACTCACACTGTATCAGTCCTATGCGTGTAAATGTGTGATGGTCCTAGACATTTTCATATTTCAATGTTAACCATAACATCTCTTGATTCAGGGTGGGGTCTTATACCTCTTTTCCCTTATACTCAAAGTTATTCCTAAAAAATAGGAATTTTGTGGGAGCTCCCAATTCTGTTTTCTGAGTATAGGCACATTTTCAGGCTGTGAGCTTTTTACTTTGGTTCTCAAGATTATTTCTCCTGTTGAGTGTTCTTTCTTATGACTTCCTGAATCTTTCTTTTTTTCACATGTACGAATTTCCTATTCCCAAACTTGTCTTTTTTCATTATTGATTTTGGTCCCTAAAAGTTCTGAAAATAGATTTCAATGTAAACACATACACATTTAGGAGTGTGGGATTTGAAAAAAATCATCTTATAAGGGAAATAATCACTCTACAGTTTACTTTTTCTCATAGTCTATTCTTCAATAGGTCATATGCAGAAAAAGAAAAAGAAAAAAGGAAACAATATCAACAATATCCTTTTAAAAAATAGAATAAGCTATTGGTAAAAGTAAAATAAATGACATTAATTTTAAGCTGTTTGTTTCTCTTTATAAATGTCACTGAAATTATATGGAAATTATATTGCATCTTCTATTACCAGCTCTTTTTGTTCAGCCTAGATTATGTCACCTTCAAAATATACGATGATATTTCATTTTTTAGAAAAAGATATTTAATACAATAAAGCAGCCCTTAATTTATAGAATTGCTCTTGCTACTGCCTCCCACCCCCAAAGAACCTTCTTAAATTCTAGAATTAGTTGCAAAAGTATATAGTCATCATTGCCACCTTTTACCTCATGGAAAAAATTCCTATTTAAAAAAATATAAAGACGGGATAAAATTTCCAAAACACCTGTAAAAATTATAATGAATATGACCGTGCTTTTATATACTTTTGGAAGTACTGTATAGGTTAGGTATGTATAAGTAGAGGCTCTTTGGCTCCAACTAACAAAAAGTCTCTCAAAATATTTTAAGTAAAAATTGAATAATATGTTTGTTGTAAAAATCTCATTAGAGTAGGAACCAGGAATTGCAAAGCTATTGGGAAGCAGGTTTGCTCTCTCTGCTGCTTTCTGTATGACTACTTCATTCTTTCTTCTGTATGTTGACAAGTCTCTCTGAACAGAAACAGAACATTGCTGTCTTAGTTTGTTTTAAATCATTTTGTAATTCAAGAGCCCAGCAAAGACGAGATATTATTTCTCAAACCTCATTCCAAGTTCTCAGAAAGGAAAAATAATTGGCAGGTGTCTGCTTATAGTCCACTTAGCCATGACCAAGAAAACAAGGTCATCAAGTTCAAATGGGGGCAATTCTAAGAGAGGAGAAAATGTGGCTTAACTAAGCAGGTATCTTAAAATTGAAAATTTTCGTTCAATGTGCTTTGAGGCCGTACTTATGAACAAACAATCACATTGCCCTTTGAGTATATATTTGAATGCCAAGCTTAAAGAAAAATTAATTAAAGATGCTAATTTTGAACTTTTCCTAATAATTATAAATCCTGGGATTTATTTTATATGTTTATAATTTATTGCAAAATATACAATGTTTTTATTTTAATATTATTTAATACTTAAAAGATTATTTATTTTTAGGGTGATCTACAAATTATTGGCTTCTAAAAGTGAAAGTATTTGGGTTCAAGCTCTGAAGGTTCTAGGATACTTTCTGAAGCATTTAGGTCACAAGTAAGTTGATGTTTTTCATAATGAATTACAGAAATTTCTACTGAAATTGTGTTTTGATGAGTTTTGTACTAATGTAGCATATGAAATTTGATGGAAAAATCTAACAGTGGAAAATAATACCTTTCTGCAGTAAAAATTATAAACATGCTTTATGAAGTAATGTTTTATTAGTAGTAGATTATGGAACAAGATCACAATCTAAGAAATATTAAGTTTATTTCTATTTTCTTCCTGAAAATATTGTTCATTTTAAGGATACAATAAAATATTTTGTCAAAATAAAATAAAGCACATATGGATATGATTTCAATGACAATTTTTTTGTCAAAGGGAAGGTTTCTCTGAGAGCTGACCTTATGTTTATATGCTGATTTAATATTTCATTATTAGTTTATATTCTTTTCTTTCTTTCTTTTTTTTTTTTTTCTTTTTGTCTTTTTTTGTGACTGGTAATGGGATTGCAACCCACGGTGTCGTGCCCGCACCGCGACCGGCAACAGGATCGCAACCCTCGGTGTTGCGCCTGCACCACGCTCAACCAGTGAGCGGACTGGTCTCTATATGGGATCCGAACCCTCGGTGGGAGCGCCGCCGCACTCCCAAGCGCCGCCCTCTACTGAGTGCGCCACCGGGCCGGCCCTATATTCTTTTCTAATAATGAGGCTTGTTGATTACTTTGTGACTTGAAGATCCTAGAATACTTTATTTCTTCCCCCTAATCCAGAATTTAGATACATTAAAAAAAAAAAACATTTTTTCTATAAGTAATGACTGCTGATTTAATGATTGAAGTTCATACTATGTTGTCTAGTGCATTAATATTCTTTAAAAAATTTATTTCCTGTATAAATGAACCTGAGGAAGTAGTACTATCATTTAAGTATTGCTAGATGGGGTTCCTCTCAGAGCCCCACTGTTGCCAATTCTTTCTGGCATTTAAATTTACAAAGAGTTTTGTGGTAACATTGATGAAAACTGCACAAAGTTCAGATGAGACGTATCTAACATGCTGGATAGTTTAGAAGTGTAGATATTTTTTTTTCCATTTTGGTACTAAGTCAACAGTTAAGTCAGGGAGAACAAAGGCATTGTAGTAGTAGGGATTAGTTCGAATAAAGTCAGGATTGTAGAAAAATGTAATAGAATACTGGGAGTGAGAAGCATATGCACTTTTAATATTGAAAGATAAGCACTGCTCATTTAACTATAGCAAGTAAAAGAAATTGACTCAGAGAAAATTAAAGGATCATAGTCTCAGATGCAACCTATTAAAAAATGTCAAGAAAACACGTCTAAAAACATAGAAAAATTAAAAAAATAAAAAATAGAAAAAGATGAATACTCACAGATAGTACAAAATTAAAAGTAACAAGAAATTTCTTGTGTAAATATGGTTAAGGTATTCTCTTTCTACCTTTCTTCCTGTAAAATTTATAAGTAATGCAACCATCTTATAAATTTATAAGAAAATGGAAAATTTATAAGCAAATGCAAATAAAATCTCCCACTAACACAATTGTTCGCCAAATTAGAAGATGGGTAACAACTCATGAATACTGAGGTATCAGTATCAGCTGCTTAAAGCTGCTAAGATTGGGTAAAAGCTGTGAAGGATAAAGAAAAGAGAAAATATAAAAAGAATGGTGAGAGGGTTCCGTGATAGCAAATCTAACAAAGCATCAGTGAAAGTACACTTTCTGAAGATGAAAGGCTCACTGAAGGTGCAAAAATAGATCCTTTGTCTGAAATAATAGATACACATATATCATGGCTGATAGCAGAATTCTTTTTGAATCAAATTGGTTTCAGAGAAACAGAAAATGCATAACAGAGTTGTACAGATAAGCCATATTTGTAGGAGGCAGTCTGTTTCTGTGGCTGTAGAGAGACAGTTTTTGGATTATAAAATAGAAGGATTACCCTTGGCCCTTCTCTTTCACACACGTGTGGAAATCTCTTGCAAATGATTGGTCCAGTCCAGTAAAATTTGACTCAAAAGAATTGACACAGCATCCATGCATAAAATAAAAAACTGGAAAAAATAAGCAAAACCAACCAGCAAATGAAGAATACTTACCAGAAAAACTTTGCTATGGAACATGTATTAATTGTGGTTAAATTTTTAGCATAAGTTACAAAAGTAAGAAGTAATTGAATTGCTTCTGAGGAAGGACCACCACTAAACAGAATTTCAAGAAGTTGGAAGAAATGGTAGTATAACATGGAAGTGTTGAATCATGAGCTACCAAAACTTTGGAAAAATATTGGAGGAAAATATCTATCACACAAATAAAAATTAAATTGGAAAGCTGAAACAAAGATAAAATCTGTGTCTAGCATAGTAAGATACACAGAAGATGAAAGTGAAATCAAAACCAATAACACGTACAGATGAAAATATAAGTGTTTAGAAGGATTGGAAAGAAAATGATTGATGCAGGAGGTAAAGAAATTCCAACAGTGGCATAAATGGAGTTTCAAGATAAGACAAGCAAAACAATGGAACAAAACAAATATTTAAAGCTATAATTTAGTGACGTCCTAATATAAGATTTTGCCATCCTTATTTAAAGGATATTGTGTACCAGGGAAGATTGACCTGGAATGGTCAGCACGAAGGTGTATTATTGGACTTATTTAAGAATCCTTTGTATAGCAGTGTGCAAATAAGGGGGAAAAAATGAGTCTGGCCTTAGAGTTGTCTAAAACAACCTTCAATATAGAAAACTTTAGAGCAACAACCATAAGATACTCAAATGAAGAAAGTGGGAGCCAAACTTTCCTTTAAGTAAAAGGGGGGGTTGCCAAATAATTTTTAACCATACAGGCAGTTGTTTTGGTGAGTAATTCTTGAGAAAATTTCTGGGGACAAAGTTCAGCCAATTAGGAATGTTTGGAGAAACTACAGCTAAGGACTGCTGGTGAACACTGAATAAATGAAACAGTAAAACTAAGACTAAAATAAATGTTTGAATTAGTGTGACAGACCAGAAATTACTTTTTATATGCTCTAATAATGCAGAAAAGATACAACTATAATGAATTGGAAGAGGACTGAGGAAAGAAGGAAAGTAGAGTAAGACCAAAAAGTCAAAGGAATTGCATGTAAGGTGACAAATGAAATATTAGAAATATAGTTCTATTGAATAAAATCTGATGGTGCAGAAGAGAGGAAAAATTGAGAGTAATTGCTGACTTTATGAGGATTACTTATTATTTTACAGTTACAAAGATAAACAGTTCAATAAAACTATGAAGCTTTCCAAATATGAAAGCTCTGTATGTATAAGACTAAAAACATATAATGGAACTCTTAAAAAATCTGTTAAGTTCAATAAGCATAACATAAAATATGACATATCCCAAACTAGACATATCTGTCAAAAAATAAATGCAAAAGCTTTTATAAATCACCAATTATAAGAAAAAAATTACAATTGATGACAATAAAACTTAGTTCTATATGTAGGAAACATACCAAAAAACCAAAGTGATGGCTAAAGGTATACCACATAAATGCAGACATACAACAGAAGAAGCAAGAATCATGATCTTAATATGGGGCAAATTGGAAGCTGGAGGCATAACACTACCTGACTTTGAACTATACTACAAAGATATAATAACCAAGACAGTATTGTACTGGCATAAAAACAGACACACTGATCAATGGAATAGAATAGAGAATCCAGAAATCAACCCACACACCTACAGCCATCTGATCTTTGACAAAGGCACTAAGCCTATACACTGGGGAAGAGACTGCCTCTTCAGCAAATGGTGCTGGGATAACTGGATATCCATATGCAGGAGAATGAAACTAGACCCATACCTTTCACCATACACTAAAGTCAACTCAAAATGGATTAAAGAATTAAATATACACCCTGAAACAATAAAACTTCTTAAAGAAAACATAGGAGAGACACTTCAGGAAATAGGTCTGGACACAGACTTCATGAATAAGACCCCAAAAGCACAGGCAACCAAAGGAAAAATAAACAAATGGGATTATATCAAACTAAAGACCTTCTAACCAGCAAAAGAAACAATGAACATAGTTAAAAGACAACCAACAGAGTGGGAGAAAATATTTGCAAAATATACATCCGACAAAGGATTAATACTTAGAACATACAAGGAACTCAAACAACTTTACAAGAAAAAAACAAGCAACTCAATTAACAAATGGGCAAAAGAGCTAAATAGGCATTTCTCTAAGGAAGATATACGAATGGCCAACAGACACATGAAAAAATGCTCAACATCACTCAGCATTCGGAAAATGCAAATCAAAACCACACTGAAATACCATCTCACCCCAGTTAGGATGGCTAAAATCCAAAAGACTCTGAACGATAAATGCTGGCGAGGTTGCAGAGGTAAAGGAACTCTCATACATTGTTGGTGGGACTGCAAAATGGTGCAGCCTCTATGAAAAGTGGTTTGGAGGTTCGTCAAACAATTACAGATAGATCTACCATATGACCCAGCTATCCCACTGCTGGGAATATACCCAATTGATACGACAAGCATACAGAAAGGACATTGCTAAGGTTTCGTTAATTGGCCACAATAATCAACCACATTGTATATTGACAAAATAAAATAAAATATTTTAAAAAATAATAAATAAGTAATAATGTATCACACGAACACACACACACACACACACACACACACACACACACACACACACACACAAAGTCCCATCTGTGAAATCAATACAAGTTATATACTTCCAAGATACAAAGGTGAGACAAACATAGGGAACATATTCCCATTCCAAAAGGGAGAAAAAAAAAATACAAGCCAAAAAAGCAATAAACATTAGATAAGGAAGTATACTTTATAATGCTAAAGGTTGAAACATTCATAAAACAGAAGTTACAGGAGAAGTAAACAATCACTTGTAGTTTAAAACCTTAAAACAAACTTTAATTTACCTGTTTCAGCCTACAGAAAGTCAAAAGAGAAAATAATCTAAAAAATGAGGTAAATCTGATTGTATAGATTGAACTGTGTACGATGTAAATGGAGAATATAACTTCCAGTGTCCCTGGAACATTAATGAAAGTTTGACATGGTGTAGTAGACATCAAAGAAAAATTTGGAAACAGAGAAACAAAACTGACAAGATTCTCTTATTAACATGTGATAAAATTAGCAAATAAGAACAAAATCAGAAATCAAAAAGTTTTTCTACCTAGAAATTTAAAACTTCTTAAATAGCTTTGTATAAAAAGAGAAAATAAACATTGAAATTTCAGAAATTTTTAGACAACTTTGAAAAAAAACTGTGGAATATAGCTAAAGAAGTGCTTAGATGAATATTCGTAGCTGTAGATCAATGAAAAAGAAAGACAGAAAAAAAGAATTAAGTAAAAGTTAGAAAAAGAATAACCTGGGCTGGCTGGTTAGCTCAGTTGGTTAGAGCATCACTTTGTAACATCAAGGTCAAAGGTTTGGATCCCTTTACCAACCACCTACCAAAAAAAAAAAAGCAAAAGAATATCCAAATAAGTTGAAGAAAAGTGGAAGGATTAACAAATAGAAAGTAGGAATTAATGATTTAGAAGACCGAAAAGCATTTAAAAGGCGGATTTTTAAATATCATGCTAAAAATGGATCAGTCATCATTTAGCATCTTGAGGAAGGGCAAAAACAAATACAGAAAATAAATGATAATTTCTGTAATTAACATAGAAACTGAGGAAATCCAGAGTCTGAAGTAGTAATTTTGCATAGCTTTCCCTAGAAATTGATAAGATAACCCAGCAGAAAAATAGGGAAAGGGTATGAATGGTCTGCTAATAGAGGAAAATACACATGGTACATAAACATTTGAAAAGAGCTGAACCTTACTTGTAATAAGAAAAATATAACCTAAAACTAAAGTGAGATACCATTTTTCACATATTAGATTAACAAAACTCCCAAAATTTGACAACCATCTCTGTTAGCAAGGTTTTAGGAGGAGCAAGCACACTCACACACTGCTAACTGACTGGATTATGAATTAGTACAACTCCATGTGGAGTGCAGTTCATTAATTTTGATTGATGTCTGTCAAAACTGCAAATACATATGTACTTTTTAACCTGCAATTCATCACTTGTACACATGTGAAATGACAGTTATTCAGAATTGTTCATTGTTAAGTTGTTTATGAGAATAAAGGTTAGGAGAAATCTTAAATTTCTATAAATAGGGGACTTGTTAAATAAATTGTGCTTCATCTGTAAAATGGAAGACTATGCAGTTGTGAAACAAAACCAATCAGATAATTTTCTATTATTTGATATCATATGTATATTGTTAAGTGTTATAAAAGACTGAATGATGCTCTTTTTTGTTTAAAAAAGAGAATATAAGAATATAGTAGTTCTTATATTTACAGTAAGAAAATCTACTAAATTACATGAGAAATAAGAAATCAATAACAGTGGTTCTTAATGGAAAGTCATTGGAAAGGAATGTGGATGTGGATCATTTTAATTTTTAACCATGAGAATGTTACCTATTGAAACATTTTATTCAATAATAACATTGTTAAAAAACTATAAATTTTAAAAATAACAAGCCACTTATAAATTTCCACTAATTATATTATTAATGAAGTTAGATTGAATAAAATCAATGGCTTATTAGTTAAAATGAAGAGTTCTCTATTGGAGCAGTCATGAAGCAAAAGGACTGAGGCTAACACTTTTACTTAACTTAGCTACACAGAGAATTAAGTTTGAATTATTCCTCTCAATATGACTGTAAAATTGTCTGACAGTCAAAAATAACATGCAAAAGAAAGCATATGTAGGTTGATAGTTTAAATAATTGATTAATAAAATACATGTAGGATTCTGGCATAACCACGTATTTTCTGTGTGGCCTTGGAAATATCCTTGAAGCTCAGATTTTTCCTCTTTAAATGAGTAAAACTCATAGAATTAAAAAAAAAAATTACTTGTACATATTTGTGGGGTACAGTGTGTTGTTTCAACATATGCATATATGCACAGTGATTCACTTAGGGTAGATAACATAATTTTGTCCACCACTTCTCCTCTCCCTCCCCTTACTTGTACATATTTGTGGGGTACAGTGTGTTGTTTCAACATATGCATATACGCACAGTGATTCACTTAGGGTAGATAACATAATTTTGTCCACCACTTCTCCTCTCCCTCCCCCTCCCTTCCAGGCCTCTGGTAACCATTATTCTATTCTCTACTTGCTTCCCTCATAGAATTTTAAGGGTAAATGAGATATTAGATGTAAAGTGGTTAATCACAGTATACTCCCTGTGATAATTTGAATAGGTAGCAAAAAGTTACAGGAAGCAGGTAGAATTTTTTCTTCAGTATGAGATATTTACCTTAAATAGTTGACATCAAATATAAATATGAAACACTAGAAACTTTCAGATCAACAATGAGACAAGTGATTCCTCTGTACTTTAATCATTAATATTAATTATTATTCAAGATCTGAAACAGATAAAATGCACAATTACTAGAAAGGAGGAAATATGTATCATTATTTATAGATGATTTGATCGTATATCTAAAAACCTAAGAGAAGTATCTTTAAAACTGTTGAAATACGAGATATCCAAACTGAGCATCTTATTTGTGAATATGGAGGGATTATTGTCTGGGTGTAAAAATCTTACTTGGGTCCATGGATGAAGCTAAACTGAAGTCTGGGTGTGTTGGTCCCTTTTAACACCTAGTTTATAATTTCTGTCAAGTATCTAGAATATAGGTTTCGAGATAAACCATAGACTTTAATTGTTAGCTGAGCTAGAAATAGGTGCAACATCTATCAATAAAATTAAGAAGTCTATATTAAGTAATAAATGTTAGCTACTCACTCCTCTAGAAACTAGGAACTTAAATCTCCTCTGCTTGAGTTTGGGATGGTCTTACTTATTTACTTCCAAAGAATAGTGAAACCTGACAGTATTTTTCACTGTTGGTAAAGGTTAACATAACTGGTCATATGTCATGTTGATATCATGTACTTTGTGATATGAGGTGATGAGATGGGCACTTCACCTCTGTGGTATTCTTTCCTCCAAAAAATAACTGCAGTTTAAGAGAAATCACTATACATACCCAAATTGAGGTACATTCTACAAAATACCTGACCTGTATTCTTCAAAACTGTCCATGGCATTAAAAACAAGAAAAGGGAAACTGCCATAGACCAGAGGAATTTAAAGGGACATGATAACTAAATGAAAGGTGGTGTTCTTGATTGGATCCTGAACAGAAAAAGCACATAGTAGAAAACTGGTAAAATCTGAATAAAGTCTGCACATTACTTAATGATAATATATCAATGTCGACTTCTTAGTTTTGACAAATGTACCGTGGTTAGGAAAGATGTTAACATCAGGGGAGGCTGACCAAATAGAATATGGGAACTTTCTGTACTATCTTTTCAACTTTCTTGAGAATCAAAAATTTTCCAAAATAAAAAGTTATATAAAATTGAGGAGATAAACTTGGACATATGCTTGAATAGAAAGCCATACTGTTTGTGCATGGAGGCAGCCTGATGATAGTTATCCTCAGAACAGAATTTCTAACAAATGGTTCAGACACTTGAACAGAATACTCAAGTACTGGACCATTATACCGCTATGATTAATTTTAGCTTATAAAAAATTTAAGGCGTGTGTTATCAGACATCCACTGTGGAAATAAAAATTCTCAACCTAGTGTGTTTTTCTACTGTTTTAACTTCAAACATTGTAAGTTCTGGGTGAATTCTCCAAGATAACCATGCTGTAAAATGTACTGTTGGTAATTACATGTATCGACCTGCTGTCTATATTTGTTAGTTATAGGCCTGTTATATCTTGACACATGCTTACCTTAATGGTTTCTTTCTTTTTTGAATTAAACTAATTAAACTAGTTGAAATTAGTCCAGTTTTTCTGGCAGAACCAGTTTTCTGTCAGTAAAAAGCAAGGCATGATATGCATTCTGGGGTCTGGCAGTTGGAAAGAAGTTTCCTTCCCCTCTTCTCTCAACTCCAAGCTATTTGGCTGTCATTAACCAAATGTTGGTTCTAGTGTGTACCTGGGTACAAATGAGTCTTTGTGTTCTTTGGGGTACCAGTAGAGAAAACAAGAGAACTGCTAATGGGATTTCTTTCACATGGGGACAAGCAGCTGAAGCTGCTTGTTAGAGCCCTGTGGTAAAGACTGAAAAGCAGCAGATCTTGAGAGGTGCTTTGCCCTCAAAGATCCCTGCCCTCATCTGCTTTCCTCTTCCCCCAGCCCCACCCCTACCTCAGAGGTATATTAAAATTGACTTCTATGTAAGTGACTACCAGAAGGTCAAGAGGTACCTGAAATGGTGGGATAAATTTTCCTGTTCTTAAACTTGTGAGTGTGCAGGGAGATTAGAATGCTAGAATGCTGGCTTCAGCAGCCCATGTACCAGGACTTACAGCTTGCCAAGTTTTGTACTACAGGTCAGTGAGTTTAGAGGATGCTTTGCCTTACAACACCTGCAGAGATCCTGTCATTTAAATTCACAGCCATGAGATCTGATCTTGACTCTGTAAATAATGAAAAATAACAACTAACCTAAAGGTGACTATAAGCCAGACCGGAAATAAGTGAGTTTAGAGGATGCTTTGCCTTACAACACCTGCAGAGATCCTGTCATTTAAATTCACAGCCATGAGATCTGATCTTGCCTCTGTAAATAATGAAAAATAACAACTAACCTAAAGGTGACTATAAGCCAGACCGGAAATAAAAGAGAATCATCAAACTACACACCTAATGAAATGGAACTATGGTGAAGGATGTGGTGGAACATTTGAATTTTATTTTTACAAAGAGCATTTGAGATTCAAGCAGAGCACCAAAGGTGACATTCTGCCTCTTCAGCTATTGATTTTCTTTCCCATTTCACCCAAATTAGTAGACTGGAAGATCTTAAAGCATGGATCAAAAATTTAAAGTAAGAGAAGAGAATAAAGCCATAGAAAATAGGAAATTTAACATATGACTAATAAGAGTGCTTGAGGGAGAAAAATGATGAAAAATAGTTTTTGTACTACTAAAAACTTTGCAGTATTGGATACAATATGTCAAAAATCCTTTTAAATGTATAGCTGAGCAAACAAAAGTAAGGGAAATTCTCATATTCCAAAAAGAAAGAGAAACAAGACTTAAGAAACAAGGCAATTTTAAAACAAGCCATGCTGTTAAAATAAATAAATAAAAATAAAAACCCTAAGTAACTTTTGTAAATGAAAAAGTAGCAATTTGAATTCACAACTGCATGGACATGTTAGAAAGGTTAGATAAAACTTCAGAAAGAATTGGTGAACTGGAAGATATAAATGAAGAAATTACCTAGAATGCAGCATCAAGAGACAAGATGACAAATGAAAGGGGAGGTTACGAGATACAGAGAAAGAATGAAAGGCTTCAAATATGGCTAATGAGGGTTACAGAAAAAGGGAAGAGAAAATGGAGAAGAAGCAATATTCAAAGAAAATTACTGAACAATTTTACAGATTTGATGAAAGGCCAGATTTCTCAGATTTTGGAAGGAAAATGAGGTCTGAGAAGGAAAAATTAGCAAAAAATGTCACTGTGAAGTGAAACTGAAGAAGAACAAAGACAAAGAGAACAAGGGGAAGCTAACCCTACAATATTAAATCAAATATAATATTCTAATAAATAAAACGATGTAGTACTTATTTATGAATAGACAGAGCAGAAGAATGAAATTGAAAGTCAGTAGATTGACCCAAGTACTTGTAGGATTTTAGTGTATAATAAAGCTGCCATCTCAGACGACTACAGCAGTGATATATGTAAAAAGATATGCTGCCTTTTTAAGGAAGGTAAAAAAGATATTTTTATTTGCATTAAAAAAGTTGGCAAGCAATTATAACATTTGTACCACTCTGGTGGGGGATGTTAATAGTGGGGAAGGCTGTGTGTATGTGGGGGGAGGGGTTATATGGAACTCTGGACTTTTCTGCTTAATTTTACGTGAACGTAAAACTGTTCTAAAAAATAAAGTGTGTTAAAGAGAAGGGAGAGGTTGATAAGGAGATGAGAAATCAAGAAAAATGTTTATGGGGGGAGGGACTTGCTGTGAATGAGGCGGGAGGGACACGAGTTAGGTGTGAAATCTCTCTGTCTTTTTATGTCATCATTATTTTTTATCTAGGTGAAGTTACTACTTATTTTAAAAATAATGGGCCGGCCCGGTGGCGCACTGGAGAGTGTGCTGCTTGGGAGCGCGGTGGTGCTCCCGCCGAGGGTTCGGATCCCATGTGGAGACCGGTTCCCGCTCACTGGCTGAGCGCGGTGCGGGCGCAACACCGAGGATTGTGATCCCGTTGCCGGTCCCTGGTACGGGCGTGACACCGAGAGTTGCGATCCCGTTACCGGTCAGTAAAAAAGACAAAAAAGGAAAAATAAATAAATAAATAAATAAAATGATAAAAGCTAGTAAAACTTAAATAAACCAACATAAACTTTATGCCAAAAAAATTAATGAGGATAAAGAGGGCAGCATATAACGAAAAAGGTATAATTCACTAGGAAGGCAGAACAATTTCAAATGTATACACTCAAATTATCTTATAGAATAATTTCCATTGTACTGATATTATTTGTATCTATCAAATATATAGCAAAGCTATTTATCTAGAAGAATATAAGCTGATATTATGATTATGTCTGGATTGTGGAATTAGGAGTTTTCTTTATCTTTCCTTTTTTTTTTTTTTGTTTTCACTGTTGTGGCATATTTTTTGAATTTGTTATAAGAAATATTTCTTTGACCATCCACCAAAGAACCTTCTTTGTTTTGTGAAGAAGGAATTAGAATATGTTTCAGTGTAGTGTTTAGTAAGCTAAAAAATCTGTAATTTGTATGAGTAAAATGTTATTCTTTAAAAAAAGAGAAAGATTATATTCTTGATCCAAGTGGGCAGAAATCCTGTAAAACTCGAGGTAAAAGCACATAAGCACTAAAGGCTGAAGTCTATCTAGGTCTTAAAGGTAAACAGGTTTAAAATGTTAGTTTCTCCAGTGAATGTCCTACTGAGGCATTTCCTAAACAGAATCCATAGAGCTAGGTTTTTCATCAGAGGTCTTGTGGGAAACATTATGATGTCATGTGCAGGGCAAGTGCACCCATTCCCTGCCTGAGATGATGGATGTCATTTTTCGTTATCTCTTAACTGCTGTGCAGCAAAGTTTATTGGTAAATATTGTTTTAAAGCAAACCACAGGAGAAAGCTCATCCATTTCTTCCCTGGTGTATGCACACTATCTTCAAGTTCCCCCCATATGTAGAATTAAGCATCAGTATGAACATTTATATTGGAGGATATGATCAAGAGGGTATGAATTTCTTTGGTAGCTGAAGTTGTACTGGCACAGTTAAGAGATTATTCTAAGGTTCAGATAGCCTAATTTGAATATAGGTACCAGCTCCTTGTAGCAGAGAGATATATCAAAGGCAATACTTTGGCATTTGTTATTTCCTGATTGGGAGCAAATGAAAATGTCAGGTCTCCTTTTAATGGATGTATCTTGAGTTGGAAGAGACTTAAGCCTTTCCCTCCATAATCCCATAATATCCATTTGTCCTGTTTTTTTATTTTTTGTTGTTCTTTTTTAATGGCCAGATGATCTTTCTTAGTCTTATTTAAGCATCTTACAAACAAATCCATTGGACAAATGCCCTAGCTTCCTCTTGGGTTTAGATAATTTTGCTGTATCCTCCCTAAGGAGGATTGAGTGAGGGGGACCAGCTGTCCTGTGTCTTTTGTTGTGGAGTATGGAGCTTGGAGGCAGATGTTAGAAGACAGGATTTCCAGGTGAGTGGTATCAGATAAATGGTTCATCATTTAATTTCTGTACTAATTAAGGTAACAATAGCTACTGTACAGATAAACAATGAAATTTTAGTCACTTGTCAAACTACTATAGTATTTTCTTAAATCCAAATGGGTTTTCCCTAGTCAGTGATTCTCTTGCTATCAGTGATTTAGAGACTCAAGAATCTTCTATCTGTGGCTCCCTTGTCTTCATCACATGGTTCTTATGTTGCTGGCTTGGAGAAAGAACATAGAAGATGTGTATGAGTGCTTTTTCTATACGTCAGGCCTAAAAAAAGGCCATAATTTTAATGCTCATATTTCATTGAGTAGAACTAAGTTAAATGGTCCCATCTAGCTGTAGGAGAGACTGGAAATGTGATATAACTGTGAATCCAGGAAGACAGTTTGGTGATTATGTAGTCAGACTATGTCATAGTTGCCAAATCCAAACAGACAATAGAAAATCAAAGAAAGAAATGAAATACTGAGAGGTGGGAGACAGGAAGACCCAGATCTTAAATTCCAAGAAAGTGACACAAATGAGAGGTGTGTAGTAATGCCCCAGTTAGGGCTAAATGTTGCAGGAAGCCTTTAACAGAGCCTTCTATTATAATTGTTTGTGGGGGGAGGGAAACAGTTAAATCAGCCAACAGTAAGTAGGAAGGTGATGTTTTGTTTTGCTTTTTAATGCATTGGTAGACCACAAATGTAAGCAATGATGAGTCTTTACTTATGTAAAGTTATTTTGTTTTATGACCCCAACATCTAGCTACAGTGTTCACTTTTAACCATAATTTTGGATTCTTGATGTTAAAATTTGTTACAGACTATTTATATACTTGGAATTTGAGCAGAAATGACTTAAAAATTGTGTGGTCCCTATGTTAGAGGAACCCAATAATTTTAACTCCATAAAAATAACTTCTAAATAGTTATTAGAAATTTGAAGATGGTAACTGTCAAAATTTATTAAATGTTATATAATTCATAGATTTCTCATTTTAGTTTGCACAAATATTTTATTTGAGAAGTGTTTACTATCTTGGAACTCTAGAAGACAGCTGTGTTATAAACTATGGTTTCTTTTTGTGAATGGAAGTTTGTAAAAATCATTATGTGTGTAATTCTGTATCTCCTTATAAATTGTGCTTTCTTATCTAAAAAGTCATGTGATCAGAGAATATTCATGGTTTTTTTCCCCCCCTTCTCTCCAGGAGAAAAGTTGAGATTATGCATACCCACAGTCTTTTCACTCTTCTTGGAGAAAGGTTGATGTTGCATACAAACACTGTGACTGTCACCACATACAACACACTTTATGAGGTAAAAATAAAAAATGTGTGATGAGAATTTTAAGTTTATAAAATGGAAATCCTGTATAACCTATGTGATCAATAGTTGGTCTGTTAACCTAAAAAGCCAGTTGAAGCCAGAATCATTCAAAAAAAGATTACCTTGTATATTTTATTTTGAAACATACCTATGTACAGTTATTTGGCAATCTTTTTATGTTGGTCCAAGGGTTTTTCTAAGTATGGGTGGGTTGGCTGATTGGCTTTGCACAGTCTTTCTCACATAGACTACATTCATTATATGGTATGTATTAGTTCTACTGCCTTTCCTTCTCTCTATCTCTGATATGTAGCAACCACCAACATAAGCTAGAGTTAATATTGGGATAAATATAGAGTTAATATTGGGATAAATAAATGTAGGTAGGATTTATTTGTAAAAACAATATCTGGAAGTATCTTTAAACCTCATCATTTCAATTTGGAAGTCCATTTCTCATCACTTTTTTAACAGATGGCCATATAACTTTGGGTTCAGTATTTTCTATTAAATACATGTACTACCTCACAAAGTAGCTATTTTTATTTTTAAGTGACAGTAAAATGTTAGGAATGTTTCCTTATACCAACCTTAATACTACTTTCCTGTAACTGCAATTCAGTGGTCTTAGTTCTTTTCTCTAGTGCAGGGATTGGCAAACCACAAATACCTGTGTTTGTATGGCTGTGAGCTAAGGATGGTTTTTAAATTTTTAAGTGATTGAAAAAAAAAAAAAACAAAAGAAAAATAATATATGACATGTAAAATTTATATGAGATTTAAATTTGAGTGTCCATAAAAAGTTTTATTGGAAGAGAGCCACACTTATTCATTTAGGTATTGCCTGAGGCTGCTTTGTGCCATAACCATGGAGTGAAGTAGTTTCAACAAAGAATGTTTGTCATGCTCTCATCACATTGCAGTGCTGCTTGGCACACTGGGAGTCACAGCAATGCAACAACTCAGTAGTGTTTTATGTACCATGAGTACTGCCAAACCTATTTTTTTTTTACTACCAGTGTATACCCATTGGGTCAATACAAGAAAAGAAAAGTGGATTTCTAATCTAACACTTTTCAAATGCAGTGGGGGTGTTGGTTATTTTGTTATAGGTTTAGATAGAAAGACATTGTTTCTATTATGCAAGGACATTAAAGTCACTTAAAAGAATTCTCATTGTAAGTGCTAGGCTAAATATGTGTAGTAATGTTCCTAACTCAGAAAAGCAGTGGTCAGAAAATATAAAACAATATCTCATTATGCAGATTTCACAAAAATGACAAAAATGAAAATGAGAGACATTGAGGAAGGCAGATGCTGAGATTCTGAATGGGATTGCACTAAATTTTAAATTAATAGGGGACAAATTCAAACTTTTCTAACACTACGTTTTTTTTTTTTTCATCTAAGCCATGGGCCAGATACACTGCAGTTCTAGTTTTTGCACAGCCCGCAAACAGGATGGTTTTTATGTTCTTACATGATGGGGGGAAAAAGAATACTTTGAGATATGTTAAATGATATGAAATTCAAATTTCAGTGTCCATAAAGTTTTATTAGAACATACCCATGCTCATTCATTTAAGTATAGTCCATGGGTGACTTCACACTACAATGACAGAGATCATATGATCCACAAATCCGAAAACACTTACTATCTGACCTTTTCTATAAGAAGTTTGCTGACCCCTGCTGTACCGCAAAATGGAGAAATGTAACTCCCCTTTGTTGTTGTTCTTATTAAAAAACATTTTAATTTGATATCATAATTAATGTTCATTCATTACAAAAATTTGGAAAATATAGAAAGCACCAAAATTAAATTTACCTGTAGTGTTTTCAGTAGTACTTAAGTTTTTTTCTCAACACATCCATACACACACCTCCACACACCTCTTCTAAAATATCATCTTACCCATAGTTTTGTATTCTGTTTTTTCTACTTAACAATATATTGCGAATATTTTTATTACAAAATATTCATCTATAGCTTGGGTGAGCAAACTGTTCTGGTAAAGAGACAGATAGTAAATATTTTAGGCTTTGTGAGCTATACAGTGTCTGTTACAACTACTTACCTCTACAGTTGTAGCTAAGAAGGAGCCATAGTCAGTAAGAAACAAATGTGTTCCAGTAAAACTATATTACAAAAATGGGTGGTAGGCCAGATTTGGCCCACAGGCCATAGTTTTCCAACCCCTGGTCTGTAACATTACTTTTAGCTATTTTATTTCATCTTTTTTATATTTTCATCAGTAGATTTAAGAGTGGCTGCTCTTTATATAAATGAAGAAACCTTTTGGCTACTCTGATTATTTCATTTCTAAGCTTAATATTCCCACTTTGTGTCAATCACACCTCAAATCACATGATTTGTAGACTGTTCTCCAGAGCAATGTCTTTTTGAATTATAGTATTTTTTTGATATTTTTCTAATATTTGGCATACAAAATTGGATAATAGAATGGCCTACCCTATGCAGAGTACGGTGAGGTTATTTTCTTTCTTAATTCTGATATTATATTCCCCTAGTAATAGTAACTGTCTTTTATTGGGCTATTCTTGTGACAGTCACTTTGGGAAGTACTTTATATACATTATCTCAGATCTTACAACTACCCTATGCTGCTGGTATTTTTATTGCCTTTTAAAACAGACAAACTGAGACTCACAGGCTAAATAACTTACTCTATGTCACACCACTAGTAAACAGTCATAAAATAGGCAGGTTTCATAACACATATGCATAGGCGAAATTGTCAGAATCTATTTTCAGCCAGTAGCATTCAAGTCCTCCTCTGAATCAATACTTTGCTATGGTATTAGACCAGTCTTCTGAATGGTAGTGTCTAATACTGATTAAGTTGTACGTGTATCTTGATTTTTTTTATCTGCTAATTACTTTGGTCATTGAGGCCTATGTAAATTTTTTAATCGTTTTACCTATGTGAATTTCTGACCTTCTGCTTGTTTTGACTTATTTCTGACAATAGAATAGAAAGTCTGTATAGTCAATGAAACCTTATAGTAAAATAAAAGTATGGCATAATAGTGTATGTTGAATTTGAAAAATGATTGTCTACTCCTGACCTTAAAATAGTAAATGTAACATGTATATATACACACATGCATCTCTATTAGTCTTTCTTAAAAGTGACTCAACAACAAGTGCCACAGCATTTTAACCTACCACCTGTACTGCTATGTGCTCCTAGACCCAGATTTTGGTCTCTGATGATATTCTACACAAAACAAAGCCAAATTTTTGCTGACTCTATGTTTTATGGTGAGGGAAAGTCAGGGTAAGTTTGGATCCTCTGATATTGGATGTTGCAGAGGTCCTGAAATGTTGAAGGAACCAACTTACAGGGCCTCTACCTGGCCAGTACTTCAAAAGTGTACTTCAAAAGTTATCAGAAAAATAGAATTAAAAGATAATATGAATCTTTTTTTTTTTTCCTTTTTCTCTTTTTTCATGACTGGCAACGGGATCGCAACTCTCGGTGTCGCGCCCGCACCGCGCTCAACCAGTGAGCGGACCGGTCTCTATATGGGATCCGAACCCTCGGCGGGAGCGCCCCCACACTCCCAAGCGCCGCACTCTACCAAGTGCGCCACTGGGCCGGCCCTAATATGAATCTTTTTTTTTTTTCCTTTTTCTCTTTTTTCATGACTGGCAACGGGATCGCAACTCTCGGTGTCGCGCCCGCACCGCGCTCAACCAGTGAGCGGACCGGTCTCTATATGGGATCCGAACCCTCGGCGGGAGCGCCACCACACTCCCAAGCGCCGCACTCTACCAAGTGCGCCACTGGGCCGGCCCTAATATGAATCTTTTTAATGAACTTTTTAAAGTACACTTGTATGTGTTTTTTAAAAAGAATAATCATCATGATTAATTGAAATAAATTTTGAGGGACTCTAAGTTCATAATGAACTTATATTCTAAAAAGGAAAGTTAATATAAGTGTTCAAAAAATCTAAAAAGAAAGATGACAAATGATTGGTTAGTACTGTTGATCACACAAAATAGTAGAAAGGGTCTTCAGCATAAGCTTTAAATACTACTAACAAACCAAATTGTATTATCAGAATGACAGGTCACTGGATCTCCAAAGTTTAAAGATTGCGTCAATTTGGCAGGTGACATCTGGTTGCAAAAAATTAAAACTTGTGATAAGGATCAACTTAAATTTTTGTTAATATAATAAATGAAATTTTAAAAAAGAAAACAGTCTCAAGACCCCCCAGCTCAGGGTTAATTCACCTTATGAGCATCAGTCAGGTTCTGCATTCTTAGCAAGAATCAGTTGGTTGATAATCTAGAGTTTGAAACCTTATTTTAATCTTCATTTTCTTTTGTTGGTTTGGGCAAATTATCTTGGCCTCAGCAATGTATCAAAATAAATATCACTACAACTCTAAGAAGGTATAATATCAAGTGCAGAAATAATAAAGAACTGTGTCAAACCTATGGTGTTGATAATGATATTTTAGAATAGAATAGAAAAGAATCCATTCCATGTTATCTTCAAAATGGTTTGAAGTTCTGTTAGGGTAAAGACTATGTTGTAGTGATCTTTAAAATTCTTAAGTATTTTAACTAAAATATAGTAAATAATAAATATTAAAGCATAAAATCAATTAGACTTTTTAGCAGTATATGTCAGATAATATCGTACAAGTGATGAAGATGTAAAAATTTATCTTAATTATCCTAAAAACCAAAAAAATTAATAAAACATTCCTATCTGCTAACTTTCTAAGGTGAAATTATTATATAGGTTATATCCTAAAAAGGGAGTTGGCTTTAATGGACCTCTCTTGAAATTACTCAAAGCTATTTCTTGTATACATATTTTTTTTGAAATTGCAATATTTGTAAAATTTGTATCCTTAATTTTATTTGCATTAGTTTTGCTTTGTTACTCCATCTCTAAATTATGAATAATTACGTTTGTCTTGTTAATGATCTGTAGCAGTCCCTAATACATTTAACAATGATTTGTTAGGTTTTAGAATATTTCTTCTGAAGACAAAGCAACTATTTCCTTAGTTCACTTAAATGTCTAATAGACAGAGGTAGCCAGGAGTAGAATCTTATAACCTGAAGAGCTCAGTTTCTTATAGAAATAATTAATTGATTTAAAAGAAAACATATATGTTTTAGTTACTTTAACTCTTTCTGTAAGGGTAGAACTATTTCATTTCACAAGTTATTTTACAACGAGTTAGTCAACTTTGAAACTATAACTATTAAACTCTTTTCTCAAAATTGTTTAAGCTCAGAGGTGGACAGTATGTTAGATAACACCTTATATAAACATTTGTCTCACAGGTAAAGAAACTAAGAGTCAAAAAGTTAAGTAGCTTGTCCAAATCTATAAAGATTCTCTTACTCGGATACCTACAGTGGCATTTAGATGTAACAGTGGCATCAGTAGTTTGCCACTTTTACCATTCCTGTCTCAAAAACTTGAGCACCACTCCTCTCTCAAAAAGTTGAGCTTACTGACCCGAAATGGATTTATTCACGTTGAGGCTGAGGGGTAGTGGGTGTCTCAGAAAGGAAAACTGCAATAGCCTCTGCTTAAGCCTAAATACTTAGGCTTAAGTGGTTTTTTTTTTTTGTTTTTTTTTTTGTAACATATGAATTACAAAATAATTCCATTTATAAAATAAAATGTTAATGTATAAGGCTGGACTCAAGTCTGTGTCTATAAATAGCATATTTATCAAGTTAGGGACCTCTATGCTTATAATTCATTGTTGTTTCCCTACCCTGTCTAACATGATAGCTCTAATATGATAGCTGCTACTCACATATGGCTGTTGAACCATAAATGTGGCTAGTGTGAATCAAAATGTGCTGTAAGTGTTAATGCACATTGGATTTCATGTCCATATGTGGACATGAAACCTTCCAAAGTATTTTCTTTTGGTGCGTGGTGGAGGTTTCTTCCTCTGTATATCTCTTACCAAGTCCAGTCAAACCTTTAGGGCCTATCCTTTCATTAAAATGTTTATATCTACATTAATCTCTTCTTATTTATATCTCATTATTCTCTTCTCCCCTCTTTAGACTCACATAGGTTCTTAATGACAGTGACCATGTTATATTACTGAATAGGAGCATGCATTAATGCTTGTCTCCAGAATAATAATTTAGTGAATTGGTGTTAGAAATATAGTTCTGCCTAGCAACTAATTTCCTATCTCAGCATTTAGCATAGTGTGGACACATAACTGGATCTTAATAAATACATGCTGAATTGAGTTTCTAAATGTATTTTTGTAATTTAAAAGACTGCTTATATTTGAATATGTTATAGTTTTCAAAGCACTTTCACATATAGAGCCTTATTTAATCTTCTTAGCAGTTTTATTAGATAGGCAAGGCAATTATTACCTTCATTGTTAGATGATAAAAAGACAACAGTATAAAAATTGGTGATGCTTTGAGGTCAATTATGTTTCCCGTTCAACATTTTTTCTCTTTTGGTTGAGAAAGTTTTACTAGTCTCTATTATGGAAGAATATGGCCTGGTTTTCTCCTAGCTTGTCTGAAGTTATTTTGCATTCCTTATTCAAATAACCAGAATTTTCTGGGATCTTACCCACTGGACTGTAGGTACTAGCCATTTGGGCAGATTGGTGTGAAAACTCCTTGTAGATAATATACCAACCACAAATTGATTGTCCTTCGGTAAATGGTTTTCAAAGAAATTTTGTCCAGTGTGATAGCTCCGTTTGATTAGGAGTGCATGTCTGGAGTGCTCTGTTTAGAAAATCCTGAGGCAGTACTTAGTTTTAACAACAAAGTATTTATTTTCAGCAAGCATGGGAATGGGGAGAACAGGGGCCATTATGCTCTGTTTTTATCATTTAAATAACAGGTTAGTTTTTATTTCAAGTCAATACCTGTTTGATGTACATTCCTAATATACCTATGTGAATTTCCTACCTTTTTCTTAGTCTGAGTAGAGAGGGAAGAAGAGTGACACATTATTTTTTTAGAAAAAGATGTCATGATCTTTTTCTAATCAGAAGGGACCATCCCTTTTCCTTAATTTACTTTCTCTATCCCCAACTTCTATGACCTAGCTATGTATAATTAGTCTCTCAACTGTTCATAGTCCTGCCAGAATTTTTTATTACCTCACTTAAGTTGAGCTTTTCATTCAGAACTTAACATGTTAAAGCTAAACAGGAAATTAAATCACTTTATAAAATGATGTCTTTATTAAATATAGCCTCCCTGGGATGTTTATATATGAGTTACAACGGAGGTAAACACAGGCAAAAATACAGTGAACAGTCATTCATGCATTATACATATGTATGAGGGTACTTCAAAAAGTTTATGGATTCATATTATCTTTTAATTCTGTTTTTCCATGAATCTTTTGAAGTACCCTCATATATAATTCAGTTATCCATTCTTTCATTTAACAAATATTTATTGAGTATTGGTAGTGTGTCAGGCACTGTTGTTAATCACTAAAAAGAAAATGTATGAAATCCTGCACTCATAAAGTCTTTGTTTTAGTGGAAGAGTTAAAGATGTTTTAGAACTCCCTCTTTCCTTTATTTGGTCAACTGTTTTCATTTTTTGTTATTTGTAAGTGAGTTTTACAATAACTCATTAGTAAATGACAATGAGCCACATTTTTAAGAAAAATTTTCCCTCGTCGCTTTATTTTGATTGAGGTAGGAACCCAAGCTCAGACATTATTTTCTTATTCACTTATTTTCTATTTTTTTTAAATTAATGATGACACAAAGAATCAGATGTTTACAACTCACAACATAGGTATATTAAAGATGTTCATTGAAAGGTTATTTCAAACAATAAATTCATGTATTTCCTAATTAATCTTTTCTTCTATAGATATTGATCCAAAATGTTTACAACTCACAACATAGGTATATTAAAGATGTTCATTGAAAGCTTATTTCAAACAATAAATTCATGTATTTCCTAATTAATCTTTTCTTCTATAGATATTGATCCTGGTTTTGTCTTTATCCATAATAAACAAAATTTGAGAAATACGGAGTTAAGAGTTTAGAAGTATGTGGAATTCATTAGAAAGACCCTTTGGAAGAGATGGTTCTTTTGATTTCAACAAAATTGACATTTTTTTGCAGATTCTTTATATTTTACAATTATGATTTAATTTTCTAAATGAAGTTCAAATTCTTTGTTTTTCAGATCTTGACAGAGCAAGTGTGTACACAAGTTGTACACAAACCACATCCAGAGCCAGATTCTACAGTGAAAATTCAGAATCCAAGTGAGCCGTTTTTTTATTGTGATGGAGTAGTAACATGGCAGCTTGTGAGACTAAACCAGAACTTCTGAATGCTTAAATCATTACAGTGTTTGCCCAGTTCATGACAGTTACAACTCACCTATCACAGTGCTAAGTATTTAATTGAAAAATCAGTAAATCCTTTTTGAGTTGAAGGTATTATTCAGTTATAAATCTGTAATTCAAGTTTTCTGTTTGTTTGCAGTGATTCTTAAGGTGGTGGCAACTTTGTTAAAAAACTCTACACCAAGTGCAGAACTTATGGAAGTTCGTCGTTTATTTTTATCTGACATGATAAAACTTTTCAGTAACAGCCGTGAAAATAGAAGGCAAGCAATTTGAATACTGTTACAAAACTTTATTCCCTAATTAATCTTTTCTGTTTCTTAATTTTCAATCTCTTTCAAATAAAAAACATTTCAAATTTTTCCTATATTGCTAAATACTCTTAATCATTAGAAAAGTTATATGTTTCTGTGGTATATTCTGTATTCAGTATATTTTTAATTTTTATATGCTTTTATTTAATTTTATGGGCATAGTATTTTAATATTTTAATTTTATACATGAATATGTGTATACATAACACCTTATTTAAAATGCACTACCTGAATTCCTTTTGGTGATACCTACCTGTTACCAATCCCTATACAGCCTCCAGCACAACTACTCAACTGTGTCCTGTAGTGTGAAAGCTGCCATAGACAGTTTGTAAATAAACAAGCATGGTTGTGTTCTCATAAGACATTATTTACCAAAACAAATGATAAGCAGATTTTGCCCATAGGCTTTACGTTGCTAAACCCCACTTTTGGAACTTGTTTCCTTCTGTAAAATAAAGGGTTTTTTGTATCACGATAATCTCCAAAGGAAGGTTCCTCTCAATCTAAAATTCTGTTAGCCTATCATTTAAATATAAATTAAATCATTTGTGCCTAAAAGGAAGGACTTGAACTTAAAAAAAATTTTTAGAAGATCTTTTATTTGTGTTATAAATTTACCTTTTGTAATATATTGTTATCTCACATTTATCATTAACAAATTTGAAATAGCAAAGGAAAAGACATTAAAGTCTTTGTGCAAAAAATATATATCCTGATTTTTCCTAAACAAGGCTATGTAAAGTAACAAATTCAAAGTAGCTTATATAAGGATGAAACGATGTTTTCACATTTTATTAATGTGTATATTTATAACTACGTGTGAAGTTCTTTTAACCTCAGTTGTAATAAGTGCACATAGTAATAAGTAATAAACTTGTAAGCAATAGATGGTGAAAACTGATGTAGTAATATTACTTTAGATGTCGCATATTATTAGCTGCCAGTTCTCTTTTTAAGCTCAGATAGGTGCGTATGAGTTAACTGGCATAATTAAGATAGGGTAAAATAGAAATGCTTAACTTAAAAGGAAAGAACTTTTAATATAGCTAGTTTACCTAACTGTGATTTTGGACAAGTCATACAGTAAATTATATGTAGCTGTATTTGATTATTATCTCCAACTACTTGATGAAACTAAGCACTTGTTTTAGGATTAATATGTGCTAAGTTTGAAATCTTAAAATTCCTGGCATTATTTTTGTTATTATTACCATAATTTTATCTTTATTATTTTTTTTCTTGATGTATACAAAATGCCTTAATGTTTTCTTATTTCTAAGGTCACTTATGAAGCACATAAGGAATATCTAGCCAAAATGTATGAAGAATATCAAAGACAAGAGGAGGAGAACATTAAAAAGGGGAAAAAAGGGAACGTGAGCACGATCTCTGGTCTTTCATCACAGACAACAGGAGCAAAAGGTGGAATGGAAATTCGAGAGATAGAAGATCTTTCGCAAAGCCAGAGCCCTGAAAGTGAGACAGATTACCCTGTCAGCACAGATACTCAAGACTTACTCTTGTCAACAAAAGTGTCAGATGATATTCTGGGACATTCAGATAGACCGGGAAGTGGTGTACATGTGGAAGTTCATGATCTTTTAGTTGATATAAAAGCAGAGAAAGTGGAAGCAACAGAAGTAAAGCTTGATGATATGGATTTATCACCAGAGACTTTAGTAGGTGGAGAGAATGGTGCCCTTGTGGAGGTCGAATCTTTGTTGGATAATGTATATAGTGCTGCTGTTGAGAAACTCCAAAACAATGTACATGGAAGTGTTGGTATCATTAAAAAAAATGAAGAAAAGGATAATGGGCCATTGATAACATTAGCAGATGAGAAAGAAGAACTTCCTAATAGTAGTACATCATTTCTCTTTGATAAAATACCCAAACAGGAGGAGAAACTTCTTCCTGAACTTTCTAGCAATCACATTATTCCAAATATTCAGGACACACAAGTACATCTTGGCGTTAGTGATGACCTTGGATTGCTTGCTCATATGACTGGTAGTGTAGACTTAACTTGTACATCAAGTATAATAGAAGAAAAAGAGTTCAAAATCCATACAACTTCAGATGGAATGAGCAATATTTCTGAAAGAGACTTAGTGTCAGCAACTAAGGGGTTAGAGTATGCTGAAATGACTGCCACAACTCTGGAAACTGAGTCTTCTGGTAGCAAAATTGTACCAAATATTGATGCAGGAAGTATAATTTCAGATACTGAGAGATCTGACGACGGCAAAGAATCAGGAAAGGAAATCCGAAAAATCCAGACGACTACTACCACACAAGTAAGCTGTCTTATGTGAGTTCTAGAAATAAAGAAAAATGCACCGAATAGATTTTTAGTTGTTAGTACCAAAGCAAAGTAATTTCTTACCAATTACACCATGTTTGTATTCAATTATGGCATAATAGTAATTTATGGAATTGAGTAGTGTGGTGGCATATATAAGAAATTAAAGATATCTGAATTATATTTCCACCTCTGCCACATTCTTCTGTGTAACTTTGCTCATCCTCTCTGGGCCTAAGTTTTCTTATATACTACAAGAGTTTTACTAGGTTAAAATATGACCTTTAAGGTCTCTACTAGTTCTAACATTTTATGACTTTGTGACCACATTTACACATTTTGTGCTCGAGATTTTCCTTCTGAATATTTGATTAATTTTAACCATTTAAGCTTCAGGCCCAACCTTGTTCTGTGGATTATAGAAAAGAGGACTTGGAGCCCAGAGTGAACTGATTGATAAATGAAGGGAAAGGGAAAAGGGAACTGTTATTTATCAAGTGCCTACTGTGTTCCGGGCACTGTGCTATATGTTTTCAGGTTTAAGCTTCAGGCCCAACCTTGTTCTGTGGATTATAGAAAAGAGGACTTGGAGCCCAGAGTGAACTGATTGATAAATGAAGGGAAAGGAGAAAGGGAACTGTTATTTATCAAGTGCCTACTGTGTTCCGGGCACTGTGCTATATGTTTTCAGATTTAATCCTCACAATAAGCCTGTGAGGTAGGTAATATGGCTGAGAAAATTTGGAATTACTAGCAGTGAGAATTTTCTTTACAACCATGTGGATAGTGATTTTTTTAATGAGAAAATTGAAGACTGTTAGGCCTTGGTGGTTAGGAAATGTTGGTGCTACAGTTTTGGCCTTACTGTAGTAAAGTTAAAAACAGATGATGTTTTCTGATATGGATATTAATTATTGAGCTTTGACTTATGACTACTTCCTTATTTTCTAGGCTAAACAATACCTTATGGTTAAGAGTTTAAGAAATCGTAATAATACTTTTATCCTTAACAATTTTAGGACAACAATTGTTGTCCTCTGGGTTTTCCACTGCCTTTTAATGTCATTGAAAATAATGTGTTTCCATTGAAATTATAAAGAGTAAACCACGCCTTACTGGTGTCTTTATGCTCCAATTAGAATCCTTAATATTATATTTTTTGTTTAGGAAAGGTACTTATTTCTCTACTAACTGCCAATTTTCATTTTTGTGGCAGTTGTACCACAGTGATGATTGGTGGGGGATGGGGATATTGACTTTAAATATTCAGGACAAATTTAAAATAAAAGAAAACATAGTGTATTGTTTATTGAACATAATAATCACTAGGCTTGCCTGCTTTTCATTTGGATTTCATGGGCATTTTCTGGTTTGTTTTCTAACTTATCAAATCTATTTTTTTGAATTGGAGTATTGTGAGTGAAATGGACTTTGAAATTAACTTGAATCTGTTCAAGTAATATCTCTTCCAATCATGTGTTTATAGTTACAGTTAGTTGATGGCATATATCCAGTATACTTCACTCGTATATGCTTATTTCCATAAGGAAGAAATGTCGAAATGTGGTCAAATATAAAGACCCCATAACTGGTTAAAAGAGGATCTGGTTTTCAGTGTAAACTTTAGTGTTAACTTTAGGTATTTGATTACCTTTCCTAGTTTCTGCAGTAGTAAAATAGAGGAAATAATAGCTTTTCAGCTCAAAAAAGTTCCTGTGCAGGGACTTATCAGGTGAATAATATATGTAAAATTTATTAACCTACTGAAGTCATATGCAAAAAAACTTTACATAGTCTCTTTACTCACTGTTTTTATTTTGAAATAAGGCATTTCTTTTGTACTACACAAAAGTTCACCATTTCTTTCTTCAGGCTGTTCAGGGTCGGTCTGTCACCCAACAAGACCGAGATCTCCGAGTTGATTTAGGATTTAGAGGAATGCCAATGACTGAGGAGCAGCGGCGCCAGTTCAGCCCCGGTCCACGTACTACCATGTTTCGGATTCCTGAGTTTAAATGGTCTCCAATGCACCAGCGGCTTCTCACTGATTTGTTATTTGCATTAGAAACAGATGTACATGTTTGGAGAAGGTAGAAACATTTCTTTTTTATAAATAAAAAGCAAAAATCGAAAATCTGGTATTGCCTATTCTATATAAAAGAAACTTAAATCAGCTTTGGTTTAAAGGAATTTTCACATTTCTAAAATATCTGTTTTTTTTTTTCTGTTACTTTAGCCATTCTACAAAGTCTGTAATGGATTTTGTCAATAGCAATGAAAATATTATTTTTGTACATAACACAATTCACCTCATTTCCCAAATGGTAGACAACATCATCATTGCTTGTGGAGGAATTTTACCTTTGCTATCTGCTGCTACATCACCAACTGTAAGTACTTTGCCTCCATCTAGTGGTTATGTTTTATAATTACATGATTTGAGCATTTCAGTGGTGTTCTGTACCATAAACAGTGAAATTTTTTTTTTAACTTTGATTTTTGAAAATTAAACTTTTTATTTTGAGGTAATTGTAGGTTCCCTTACAGTTGTGAGGAATAATACAGAGCATATTCTTTACCCAGTTTCCCCCTATAGTAACATCTTGAAAAACTGTACTACAATATCACAGTGAGGATATTGACATGGACATAGTCAAGACAGTCAAGATACATAAGATTTTCATCACCACAGGATCTCTCATGTTACCCTTTTATAGGCACACAAGACATGTTCTCCTAAGGGAACTTTTTATTTTATTTATTTATTTATTTATTTTGTCTTTTTCGTGACCGGTAAGGGGATCGTGACCGGTAAGGGGATCGCGACCGGTAAGGGGATCGTGACCGGTAAGGGGATCGTGACCGGTAAGGGGATCGCGACCGGTAAGGGGATCGCGACCCTTGGTGTGGTGTCGCCCGCACCGCGCTCAGCCAGTGAGCACACCGGCCGTTCCTATATAGGATCTGAACCCTGGGCTTGGTGTGGTGTTGCCCGCACCGCGCTCAGCCAGTGAGCACACCGGCCGTTCCTATATAGGATCTGAACCCTGGGCGGGAGCGTTGCTGCGCTCCCAGCGCCACACTCTCCCGAGTGCGCCACGGGGTCGGCCCCTAAGGGAACTTTTTAATCATTTAAATATGTATTCCCACCTCTTTTGTTTATCAGCATTGTCTTCCAGCTATGTGTGTTTATGAAAATATTTCTATGGTAATTCTGATGAATACTTCTTAGGAACAGTCATAAGTATAAATGATTTAACTTAATTTTCTGTATATTGTATATCTCTTCAACTCTGTAGAATAATAAACTGTTAAAATCCTTGTTATGTAACATTTCATCTGACTTTATTTATTGGTTCAATATTTATTTTTTAAAAATTTAGCCTTGTCTCCTATATAAAACATTGACATGTATAATATAATAAACTTGAAAGGCACTTAATGTAAATTATGTATGCCATTTTGAAATATAGTAGACCAATGTTAATTTTATATTTTAGTTGTCATTTTAAAAATATCTCCGATTCATACCAAAGCAGGCTCCATAGCTACTGGCTCAGATGGGAAAGAATGTAGCACTGTGCTTCTCATATTACCTGTATTCTTGCCTGTCATATTGGAAACTCATCCTTAAGCCCAGAAAATGTACCTTTGCCAGAGAAAAACCTGCTGTTTTATTAAGATGTCTATTACTTGGTGTGACAATGTTTCCAAAATGATCTCTGACTTTATCATTAAGAAGCTTTTTCTACATGACTCCTTTTCTCACTATCCTTCTGTTAATGCCACCACCACCGGAGCAGCATTGAAACTTAGATATTAGCAGCAGTAGATTGTATCCTCACAGGCACATACACCTCTGTTTCATCCATGAATTTATTCAGAAGGTCCACAAAGGCAAGCAGGCTAGTTTGGGAGGGAGTATAACAGGGAAGGTCATCATTCGCACAATCACGGAATTAGCAGCTAAATCAAAGGAAATGGAGCTGGGAAGAACAATAGTTTATGGTATATGAAGAGCGCAGGTATCTTGAGATTCATATACTATTTATTCTCTTTACTCTCTGTTTTCTTCTGATGATTTATACCAAATTCTAGGAAACTGAGAGTTATGTATGGTTTTAAAAATATATTTTTGTATTGAGACATGGAGGGCATTTGCTTTTCTTCTATAGTTAAAGACTGAATAAATCAATGTGGCATTATTCTTCATCATATACATTTTGTTTTATGTCTTATAAATTATCATTTGTTGTCAAGAAATTTTAAAAGACTATATTGAAATACACTTTAAAATGTAATATTGAATGGTTTTGAATTTTGTTCAAAACAAAAAATGATCTTAATATATGATAAAAAGTTTAGCAGTAGCTTATTAAAATTTGTATAGGTTTGAAATATTCACATTACTAAATAGTCTTCCAAATTTTAAAACCAAAATATTTTTATCATGATAGAGAAAATATTAAATTTGTGAAGTAAATTATAAACGTTATGATTTATATACTTTTTCATCACTGATTTGCTTATTTTTTTATTTTATGATGAATATATAGTAAAGATATGTTCATTTTGAGATTTGACTCCCAAAATTATTACCTATGTAATTTTGACCACTGTAGTTTGGAGTTTGAAACTACTTATTGCCTAGGCCATTCTCAACAACCTTGGGAATTCATTCAACTATAGAAAACTTTGTTTGTTGTCTGTTTGTATATTTCTGTTAATTTGGCCCATTAACTGATTGTGCCTATGCTTGGTTGTACAACATACCTGATTTTATGTTCTTTGGATAAATTACTTCCTTCAAAGAAGCAGCCAGAACCATGGTTAGTGCTGACTGCTAAGTATTGTTTTTGTGTTACTGGATTGTACAGTATTCTTGCTGGAAGTTGTAACATAGTAGAGGGGAAAGAGATTGAATAAAGAAGTAAATTGCAACTGAAAATATAGGCTTTTTGATGTTAGATTTAAAACATAAAAAGCCAGAAGAGAATTTTGGAAGGGATAAAGAAAAAAGGAAACATTGGCAACATACAGATTACCAAAAAGAAACATTGTCTTTTAGATGCCATTAGAATTCCAGTCCCAGGTATATGAAGAGAGAGAGAAACATTTGAAACTAATATTTGCGTGATCTCATAATTTTGTTTAGGTATACGGAGTTTTTCAAAATATTCATATATGTAGATATGCATTTTATAAATAAATAGGAGTAGTGTAAATGCAGCAAGACAGTAAGTACATGAACAAATAAGCATGCATGTGTTCATAATTTTGTTTAGGTATACGGAGTTTTTCAAAATATTCATATATGTAGATATGCATTTTATAAATGAATAGGAGTAGTGTAAATGCAGCAAGACAGTAAGTACATGAACAAATAAGCATGCATGTGTTTTAATGAAACTTTATTTATAAAAACAGGTGGTGGGGCAGATTTGACCCACATGTCAAACTAGCTGTTTTGTGTTCATTAACCAGTATCTCACTATCCCGTTCCCCTCCCCTTTCTCATCTCTAGTAACCAGAGTTCTGTTCTCTCCCTCTGAAAGTTCAACTTACTATTGTCTGTCTGTCTTGTTTTATTTATTTTTAGCTCCCATTTATGAATGAGAACATGCAGTATTTCTCTTTCTGTGCCTGGCTTATTTCACTTAACACAATTTTCTCCAAGCTCATATATGCTGTGAATGGCAGAATTTCATTCTTTTTAATGGCTCAGTAGTGTTCCATTGTGTATATATACCATGTTTTCTTTATCCAATTGTCTGTTGATGGATGTTTCAGTTAGATCTATATCTTGCCTATTGCAAATAGAGCTGCAATAAACATGAGAGTGCAGGTATTCCTTGGACATGATGATTTCCATTCATTTGGGTATATACTCTGTAGTGGGATTGCTGGATTATATGGTAGTTCAGTATGTAGTTGTTTCAGAAACCTCCATACTGATTTTCATAGTGGCTGTACTAATTTAGAGTCCCACCAACAGTGTATGAAGGTTCGTTCCCCGTTGTCCGCATACTCACCAGCATTTTATTAATTTCTGTCTTTTTGATAATAGCCAGTCTAACTGGAGTGAGATGATATAGTGGTTTTGACTTGCATTTCCCTGATGATTAGTGATGTTGAGCATTTTTTCATATATTGTTGGCTGGCTGTATGTCTATTTTTGAGAAATGTCTGTTCAGCTCCTTTGCCCATTTTTTAATTGGATTTTTCTTTGCTATAAAGTTGTTTGCATTTCTTGTATATTTTGAATATTAATCCCTTGTCAGATGCATAATTTGCAAATATTTTCTCCCCTTCTGTATGTTGTCTTTTCACTCTGTTGATTCTTTCCTTTGCTGTGCATAAGCTTTTTAGGTTGATATAGTCTTATTTGTTTAGTTTTTCTTTTGTTGCTGGTGCTTTTGAGGTCTTATTCATAACATCTTTGCTCAGTCCTACATCCTGAAGTGCCTCCCCTGTGTTTTCTTCTAGGCGTTTTATAGTTTTAGGTCTTATCTTTAAGTCTTTAATCTATTTTGAGTGGATTTTGGTGTATAGCGAGAGACAGAAGACTAGTTTCATCCTTCTACACCTTAATATCCAGTTTTCTCAGCACCATTTATTGAAGAGGCTGTCCTTTTCCTAGTGTATGTTCTTAGCACCTTTGGAGAAAATCAGTTGGCTATAAGTACGTCGGTATATTTCTGGGCTTTTCTATTCCATTCCATTGATCTGTGTGTCTGTTTTTATGCTAGTACCATGCTATTTTGGTCACTAAAATAACCAAGAGGCTATTTTGGTTGCTAAAGCTTTGTAGTATATTTTGAAGTCAGGTAGTGTAATGCCTCTGGCTTTATTACTTTGGCTCAGGATTGCTATTTGGGGTCTTTTCTGTTCCATATGAGTATTAGAATTGTTTTCTCTATTTCTGTAAAGAATTTCATTGGCATTTTGATAGAGATAGTGCTAAATCTGTAGATGATTTTGGTTAGAATAGCCATTTTAACTATATTAATTCTTCCAATCCATGAATGTAGCGTATCTTTCTATTTATTTATGTCCTCTTCAATTTCTTTTTCATAATTTTATAGTTTTCATGGTAGAGGTCTTTCACCTCCGTGGTTAAGTTTATGTCTAGGTATTTAAAAATTTTTTTGCAGTCATCATAAAAGGAATTGTGTTCTTGATTTATTTTTTCAGATAGTTTGCTATTAGTGTATAAAAATGCTACTGATTCTTTTATGTTGACTTTGTATCGTAAAACTTTACTGAATTTGTTTATTAGCTCTAACAGTTTTTTGGTGGAATCTTTAGGGTTTTCTATATGCAAGATCATGTTGTCTGTGAACAGGGACAGTTTGACTTCCTCCTTTCCAATTTAGATGCCTTTTATTTCTTTCTCTTGTCTAATTGCTTTGGTTAGGACTTGCAGTACTGTGTTGAATAGAAGTGGTGAAAGTAGGCATCCTTATCTTGTTCCTGATCTAAGGGGGAAAGTTTTCAGCTTTTTCCCATTCAGTATGGTGTTAGCTCTGGGTTTGTCATATGTGGCCTTTATTGAATTGAGGTACATACCTTCAATACCTAGTTTGTTAAGACTTCTAATCATGAAGGAATGTTGAATTCTGTCAAATGCTTTTTCTGCATTAACTGAAACAATCATAAAGTTTTGTCTTTATTTCTGTTAATGTGGTATATCACATTTATTGATTTGCATATGTTAAATCATCCTTGCATTCATGGGATAAATCCCATTTGATCTTAGTGAATGATCTTACAAATGCATTGTTGGATTCTGTTTGCTACTATCTATTGAAAAATTTCACGTCTTTGTTCATCAGGCATATTGGCCAATATTTTTCTTTTTTTATTGTGTCCTTGTTCAGTTTTTTTGTTTGTTTTTTTCCTTTTTGTCTTTTTTCGTGACCGGTAACGGGATCGCGACCGGCAACGGGATCACAACCCTGGGCGTTGCGCCCGCACTGCGCTCAACCAGTGAGCGGACCAGTCTCTATATGGGATCCGAACCCTCGGCGGGAGCGCCGCTGCACTCTACCGAGTGCGCCACCGGGCCGGCCCCTTGTTCAGTTTTTAATCAAAGTAATGCTGGGGCTTATAAAATGAGCTGGGAAGTATTTCCTCCTCCTCAATTTTCTGGAATAACATAAAGAGAATTGGTGTTAGTTCTTCTTTAAATTGTTTAGTAGAATTTTCAGTTTTTAATCAAAGTAATGCTGGGGCTTATAAAATGAACTGGGAAGTATTTCCTCCTCCTCGATTTTCTGGAATAACATAAAGAGAATTGGTGTTAGTTCTTCTTTAAATTGTTTAGTAGAATTTTCGAGATAGATTTATTTATTATGGGTGATTGATTTTGATTACAAAGTACTAAAATTGTATAATGTTTTTGTCTACTATTTCCATAGGATTGGCGGAAAAGTTGTCTATTTTCTGCCCTGGAAATACAGATGAATACAAGAGTCTATACTAGGGATAATATTTATGTATTGCTGTTACAATATCGTTATGGAAGAAAATTTTGAACTGTTTCGATTACTCTTACTTGTAAGGAAATATTTAAATGGGAACTATGAAAGAAAGGATATAGTTACACATTGTTTTATATTGATAATGAGCACGTTGAACTTAATTCCTTTGAAGAAGTAGCACTTTGTTGGAGTTTCAGTTTTGCCTAGATTATTTAATATGTGACATAGAAAATAAATTTGAAAAATGGTTTCACATCTCTAAATTAGGCCAGTAGTCTTAACTTTAGTACTCAGGAAAAAAGTTTTTTAACTCTTCATATGTAGTTTGACCAATATTTGGTTTGGGGAAGGAGCATTATTTTTGTTGTTGTTGATGTTTTGAGTTACTATTTCTGTGACTAATTAGTTGAATCCTCTCATGTATTCTCTACCACATTGTTCAAGTTGGTCATGAATGAAAGAGAAAAATTGGAGAAAAAATGTGAAGAGAAGCAAAGAATATGGATCAACTACAAATTGCATAATCACTTCATGAATTTTTTTTTAAGTTGACGACTATGGTCAACCATCCAGAACATGGAATGTTTAGAATTTAATTTATTTTCATATATGGTTTAATTTTTTCTGTTTCAGAAAAATAATAAAGACTGACATCTCTGGACATTTTAGACATATCTCCTAATAGTTTCATAATTATAAGAAGGAAGTGCAGCTTTTTCATTTTTTGTCCAAAAAGTGAAGACAATGTCTTAATTATAGTTTATTTATATTTTTTTTGTTTTCAGAGTACATAGTTAATATTTGGAAAAGTTGCTAATGCTTTGGTTTTTGCCTTTTTTGTATATCTCATAACACCTATCATAGTTTAGTGTTCTCAAGATGTTTTTATACGTTTTTCTATGCAGTGTACCATGAAACTAGCTATGTTTTTAAAATTTGTTTTTTAAACTATGTTTTAAAATTTATGCTCACATACATTTGTTGTCAGAATCAGAGAATATGAACAGTTGAAGACATTTGTTGTGAAAGTTAATCCTATCTAATTTTTGAATATAATGAATATAATTACTGATTTAATAAGACTGAAACTTAGTAATTATCTCAGTTCATATGCAGACCTCATTTAGTATATCAGTAAGTTCTTTCTAGCATGAGAAAGTGGTTTTTAAGTTATAATCACTCAAATATTTTACTCTTTTATTAACTTCTAGGAATTGTGATCTATAGGAAGGGTTCTGTAAGTTTGAGGAAACACATTATGACATGATTTCTTTATAGAAAATTCTAGAAGATTGGTATAAATAGTTTATTTCCCTGAGTCATTTCCGTGTAAACCAGTCGGCCCTTTGCAGAGGCAGTATATTAGCTTATTTATTAAAATGTTTCATTAATCATCTAGTAGGAAAAGATATTTGTTTTGTAAAACAGATTATGCATAATTTCTAGTATATGAACTGTACTGATATATGTATTTTATTTGGGCAGAATTACTCAAGTAAAAATATAAGTTGAAGTCTGTATATTTGATAATTTAATCTTAATCATATGTAATTTATAAAAATATCTCTTTTGCGAATTTTGCTTTTAATAAAATAATCAAATATAATTTTAAGATATATTATTTTGTGTTTCAATTTTACATTGTATTTTCATTTAATTTTAATAATTTCCCTTTCTTGTACTTTTTTGGTCTCTTGTCTGTTTTGTCTAATGCATGTCCAGGGTTCTAAGGTTAGTATTACTTCTGCAGTAATTTTCAGGTTTTGAGTTTTAAATTTTATTTTTACTTATTTATGAAATTTTTGACTTGGTTATGTTTTGTTTTTATATCATCTTTAACATTAGACATATTCTTTATATATTTAAAAGTTTATTTAAAAGGATTATTTTCCTAGTGCATTGATGAATGACTATTTTATTATCCACAAGTCTCTAGACTATACTGTCATAATATGATGAAAACAATGATATTACAGTCATATGTACAATCAGGTTTTAACTGGTTCCAATGAAAGTAAATTGGATGAAATATGCTATTTTAAGATTTATTAATAATTTTGAGTGATATGTATTTTTAAACCTTATGATGCTTATATAACATTTCATATGTATAAATTACTCTATAAGAATATAATAAGAATTCTCTTTAGGTTATTGTTTGTGCTAAGAATGTTTTTTACTTTATTTAAACTTTTATTTTTTTAGTCAAAAATAACAGTTTGGCAAATTACATGAACAACTTAATAATTCTGTTTATAATTTCTGTTTATAATTCATGCATTTCAAAATGAAAGCATATTTTGACAGACCTGTAGACTTTCAAACAACTCAAAAATAAAACCATTAACTAACTGATAAAGTGAGGTAGATATCTCATAATTTCAGTGATTCAAAGTGATGAATTTCTTTGAGAACACATCTCTAGACATGCTAAATTCTACTATTTTGAAAAATTATTCAGAATATCTGATAGACCAAAGCAACAGCCAGATCTTCCATCCCATCATAGAACACTTAAATTGAAAACTAAGACTTAAAGTAGTTTTTTTTGCCTTTTTTATAAACTATTGTGTCGTGGTCACAGATTTTTAATTAATTCTGCGAAATGATGCTGTATATCCACAAAGTACTAGTAAATAAGGAATCTGCATTTTAAAATTCAGGTAGTGAATTAATGATGTCTTTAGGCCGTGAATTCTGAATTGGCATAATGTTGTAGACCAACAATTGAAAACAAATTTTTCTTCCATTGCCAAGCTCATTTTAGAGAGAATAGTGTTAATTAACCCTGTTTTGATGTTAAATGGAAGGAAGAAAGATTGCTGTATTTTATATTCCACTTAGAACTGAGTTTAGTTATATAATGCTTGCAGTAGTCTCTATCACTTTTTTTTACTCATCTGTACATAAGTGTTTGAGTTTTTTGGATTTATTTTTTTTCAATCGGTGTTTCCTGCTCACATTTGCATGTTAATGTTCCTGCTTCTTCCAAGCAGTTTAGGTAGAATGATGGATATAAACAATATCAAAATGGAACACTAAATAGGAGCAGATACGTATTACTTATGCTCACCTTGTAGTTGAATTTATCATTTGGTTAAGAGGTAAGGTTAGTACTGATTAACTATTTAATTTAAAATTTCCTGTGTTCAGAAAATTTAAGTGGTAATATTTTTTATTTGTAAAGCATTTCTTACTTTTCTCCACTTCTCAAGGCATTGAGAAAATGCGACCTAGACATAAGGAACAAAAATAATTAAAACATTATATAACACACAGTGAAAGATAAAGTGATAAATATTGCCATTGTTTATAAAACTACAAAGTTATACATTTTAAGAAACAGAATACTTTGTAGTCTTTCTGAAAGCAGGAAATTAGATTTTATCATAGACAATATTTTAGTGAAAGTACAGATTTCACTCTAGAATGTTACTGAGTCTTATTACTAGCTTTTTATAGGTCATGAATTAAATATCCGTAGAGGAGTTAGTGATCTTTATTATTTTTACCCTAGAATTTTTTTGTGCATATGTAGCACCTATTGGTTTTAGTTTATTCTAAAATGGATAGGAAATTGTTATACATTCTAATTTGACAGTCATCTTATTTTGATGCCAAATGAATTGCCATTTATCTTTTCTATCATTCCTCATACATCTGTGGCAAAGAAAAATTAAAGCATATGTTTTTATTAGTGAGAGTGAAGATTTTAGGAAAGACTAATTTTATATCTTTACAAATTAATAAAACTAGTATAAGTACATATATGTGGTTATCTTTACATTTCTTTGTGAAATAATCTTAAGTTTAGAATGCAGTTTTTATAACTAAAGACATTAAAAGCTAATGTAGATTTTAAAATGGACTTTTCCTTTATTCAAGGATAATTGAAAGGTAAACTAACTAAATTTGATAACCAGTCCTGGTGATATATGGAATTAGTTTATAATTTATTTTGTTTACAAATATAGTAAATATGCTAAACTTCTGTTCACCTATAGTATGTATGGACATGTATTATATTTTTTAATTTTAAGCAAAACTTTAAATCTACTTTTTTAAAGACGGAATTGGAAAATATCGAAGTGACACAAGGCATGTCAGCTGAGACAGCAGTAACTTTCCTCAGCCGACTGATGGCTATGGTTGATGTACTTGTGTTTGCCAGCTCCCTAAATTTTAGTGAGATTGAAGCTGAAAAAAACATGTCTTCTGGAGGTTTAATGCGACAGTGCCTAAGACTAGGTAAGTCTGTTAAGAATAACATTGCACATTAAGTAATTACCTACAGATTAGTTTTTTGAAGCTCTATGGTACAGTATAGATGATATAAGTTGATGATTATCTAATGTACAAGATTATCTTGTAATTCTTCAGAATTACTAAATTAAAAAAAAATTATTGTCTTTGCATTGGAGATTTCACCAATTGATCATCTTTAGTGGTTTATACCTAGAAATAGAGTCAGTTATATTTGGAATTCTTTCAAAATCAGTAGGACTTTAGTATATTTCATTGAAGAGGATTTAATGCAAATCTACTTATGAGTCCTATTTTGGTAAACTACTACTGAGGGTAATATCCTGAGCCCACAAACATATCAGAAAACGAATGACATAGTTTTATACACATGATGCTGGAAAGGTAAAATTGACTATCCCAATCTCTGTATTTCTCAGAGTGAACAACTATTTCTAATAAACATTATTATACCTACACTGCTATTCACCTTTTATCTTGTGTTGCAAAGAAAATTTAGCACTGAAAACTCTTAGTAAACCTGGGCGAGCTCTTTAGACAGGAACCATTCTTACCTCTGTTACCTTTCTTAAAGGGAAAATTGATTTAGAACTTTCAAAGAGACCAGAAAGTTGCTCTTTTCATGCTTGCTTTAGAGTATGAGTAGGACATAAGAGCACAAGCCATGAAATAGGGAGGAAATTCCTTGTATATGTTCTTTTTACTATAATTTTTAAAGATTATGTATAAAGTTACCCATCTATAGTTGCAGGGGAGAGGTTGTTTCTGATTCAAGGAAGGAACAACAACTTGGGTTAAGAATGTTAGAAGGAAACATACTTTTTTGGTTTTGTATTTTTTAAAGATAGATAAGCCGAGAGGAATTATTTCTTATCCATTATAAGGGAGAGATTGACCATTTTGGGATCTCTCTGGTAACCAAGAGGTGTGGGTTAATTTACTGTGGGCCGCTATAGACATTTTTACTGATATTTAACAATGGCTGCCAGATTGAACTTTGTGAGAAAGAGGTACAAGAGTACTTCAAACAGTTTGTGGAAAATAGAATTAAAAGACATTATGAATCTTTCCATGAAGTTTTTGAGGTACCCTCATATATATATTTTTAAATGCCTCAAAATCATGAAACCAACATTTACTTGATTAATCTGAGCTTTTATTTTTAAATATATTCCAAGACACATAATCACCTCTTATGTGCTATTTAGTTTTCTAAGCACTTTATATATATTAATTTAATTAGTCGTCACAACAGCCCTCTAAGGGAGTTATCTATGTTTATCCTCATTTTACATATGAGGAAACAGAGGCGCAGGTAGTTTAAGCAGCTGGCCCAAGATCACACAGCTCATACATTGCAGAGCCAGGATTCAAACTCAGGTGGTCTGATTTCGAAGTCTGAACTGTTTATTACATTACTTTTGCTTCTTAAAAAAGATTGTACATACTGAATGCTTATTGCCAAAGGCTCTCCCATCATGAAGAAAGGTGGACATTGGACTTGTGAGACTTGAGTATACTGATGTACTCTATTATTGCCAGAAATGGCAAGTTGTGCTCAGTATAGTCACCAAGATACTCAAATTAAGGGTGGAAGACTTATTAATTAAACATATTTTATCAAATATATATATATATTTTAAAATTTTTTATTCATAAAATTCATAATTGTGAAGGACAGAGGGTAATAGAATAAGGAAGGATATGTTGGGAGCTTCAAAGGCCCTGGTAATGTTCTGTTTCTTCTGCTGGTGGGTAGTATATGGATATTTTGTTTTTATTTTTTAACTGCATATGTATTTTATCTGTACTTTCATCACTATATTTCATAATTTTAAAAAGTGTTTATTGATCTAATTGATTTTAAGAGTAATAATGGAGGAAGGGAAAGAAAGAAAGAAAGAAATTAGCAACTTTTTTAATGTATCAAAGTCAACAATTTAAATTAATAGCATGCTTTTGATTTTTTAAATAGTTTGTTGTGTTGCTGTGAGAAACTGTTTAGAATGTCGGCAAAGACAGAGGGACAGGGGGAACAAATCTTGCCATGGAAGCAGTAAACCTCAAGAAGTTCCCCAAAGTGTGACTGCCACAGTAACTTCAAAGGTAATTAAACATTTTCTATGTTAAACATAACTTATCTGAAAAAAACCTTTAAGTTTATGAGAACAAAGCAAAATGGCATTGCTTAATGGTAAAGAGCAAGAGCCTTATAATAAAGCAGCTGAAGTCTCTGGTGCTGGCTTCCCTGCTTCGTAATCTACTTAACCTCTCTGAGACTTCATTTTTTTGGTTATTAAATGAAGAAACTGATCATTTCTACTTAATTGGGTTCTTATAAGGATATACCACCACATAGCACCAAAATTCTTAGTTAATTCTGTTTTTAATAGTTATATGTGTTTTTTAAAAAAATAGAAAAAAATATATATATATTTTTTCACAGAGTTCAGTGTATGAGTAATGCTCTTTTTAAATGGATGTGCTTCTGGTAGTAATCATCAATAAAAATTTATTGAATGCCCATTACATGATTGAATAGCGTAGACTATTTTGAAATATACCTGTAATTCTTATTGTAAGTTAGCTCTCTTTTATCGTATGTTTAACTGATCCTTGGCATGATATCCAGTTTTATTAACGTGACTTTCAAGGTCCTTTGTAACTGGTCCTTGCTTGTTTCCCCAACTGTAGTTTTTATATTCTTACTGTTTCTTGTACCATTTTAATCATAATATAGACTTCATTCAGTTCATCAAAAGAATCTATTTTGTAACTTCTCAGACTTTTGCATAGTTTCCTTTATTTGAAATGTTCATCTTTATTTTTTGTGTAACTGGTCCTTGCTTGTTTCCCCAACTGTAGTTTTTGTATTCTTACTGTTTCTTGTACCATTTTAATCATAATATAGACTTCATTCAGTTCATCAAAAGAATCTCTTTTGTAACTTCTCAGACTTTTGCATAGTTTCCTTTATTTGAAATGTTCATCTTTATTTTTTACCCAGCTAAAATCAATTCAGTACTCATAGGTTTACCTTAAATGCTACTCTCTCAGGAAAATATATACTGACACCCTAACCACAGCTCCAGTCTATAGTAGGTTCTTCTGTTTGATGTTTTCATAAAACTCTGTATGTTTCTTACCACTCAGTACATTTGTAATTAAATGTTTAATATTGATACAATAATCTTTTGCACAGTAAGTGAAGGCATGAAGTGGAAAGAAGTGTAATTCATTTTAAAAGTTCTATGGCTTTAAACTTCTGCAGTTTTCAAGCAGACCAACCACATATTTATTATGTCTGTTGGTTATTTGCAGTAGTGAAGGCTCTTTCCTTTTACTAGTGCCAGGGAAAGATTTATAAAATAATTGGACCATATGTTATTTTACTGGTCATAAGATTCCACAGGGCTCTCCGTTGCTTAAGAAATTAAATAAACACATCAGTAGTAATGCCTCATCTTATTTGTGTGGGTATAGTAGAATGTTAGTTACTAGCTGGCAGTGTCCATATCTTTTACATCTTTGTAACTCCAGAGCATTTATAGCCTTCTGAGTACTTTGAAAAAGAGCACAAACTCTAGAATCACATAGTTCTGAGTTTGTGTTCTGGCTCTACCCTTTACTGGTTTTGTGACCTGAGACAATTCCTTAGTTTCCTGTGCCTCAGTTTTCTAGTCTTTAAAATAGATACAAATCTTAATTTACATGGTGTTTTTGTCAATTAAATAAAAAGCAGTAATGTATTAAAGTGCTTAGTATTTCCTGGCATGCAGTGAACATTCAATTAATACTAATTCCCTTCCCTTCTCTAGCAGTTAGCCACTCAGTATATACTTATGAAATGAATAGGTTAATTAGTATTTTGGAGAGCTTAGATCTCAGAGGTGTCTGTACTTAATTCAATAAGTAATAAAAAGGCTTTCAAATTTTCAAGCCAAGTATTGCTTTGATTGTAGAATATTGACAGAAAAACCCAATGAGAAGGAAATTTGGAGTAATTTAGTTGAGCTAGTCACTGTCTCACTGGCAAGAACCTTGGCAGTGAAAAATGGATATGAAGTGATAAATGTAGAAATACTTAGGGGAAGATTTCACTTGGTAACAAAAGACATTTCAGGACAGAGAATAAATGGACCGGGGTGTTTTTTGTTGTTGTTGTTTTGTTTTGTTTATTTCCCTCTCAGTGTTTATGAGTTTTTTATGTGCCACTTTAGTAAGTAAACCATAATTAATTTTTTAGTGTGATAGGAAAAGTTTCCTGTCACTAATCTATGTGGAATTGCATGAGTCACATGCCTTCATGGGGCCTATTTTTATTCTGTGTAAAAAGGAGCAATAATAATATAAACTTTTCCTATCGTGTAATCTTTATGAGGATCAAATTAGATTAGGGATATTGAAATACTTGGTAATATGTAAAAGACATATAAATTAAAATATTTCTAATTTTTTCATTTGCTCTATAAATTCATCTGTGCTGTAAATTATGTTATTTTCTTTAATCATCTTGTAATAAATATTATTCGTCTATTATTTAAATGATACAACTGAGGTTCAGAGAGGTTAAGATCTTACCTAAGATCATACAGCTGGTAAGTTTTGGAATTGTAATGGAAACTAGATAACTGTCATCCTTCATATAGCATGCTCTTCTCACTATTTTGTGCTGCAGAGGAATCAAACATTTTAATTTAGGAGTGAAGTATCATGACTGACATCCATAGAGAAGTAGAAGGTGGCTTATTTGTTTGTGGTTACTTAGAATAACAACAAGTACCTAACTATTATGTGCAGGAATTGTATTTGTCACTTTACATATGTTATTTAATTTAATCCACACAGTTCTTAACACACTGTATAAGTAAAAAAGTGCTAGATTTTTCGAAGAAACTGGCTGCTTTACTAACTTGGTATGTGACTGCATTACCAAAAATTTGTAGATTTTTTTTTTCTTCAACTACAAAAAGAGTTTTGGTAGTAATGATCTTTAATGGGCTATGACTAAATACATTTTGGAAAAGCGTACCTTTTCTAATTTTTTATAGATCATGAAATGGTTACACATATAAAATTTCATATAGTAGGGTAATATAATAATCTCATATATTTTAAGAATATGATGGAAAAATGAACCCAGAGATGCAAAGAGACTTATTAACTTGACTTAGGGAAAGTAAGCTCAGGAAATTTTAGTAACTAACACAAGTTCACCCAGCAGAGACTTGAGCCCAGATCTTCTGAAGTCCAACCACAGTCTCTATGAGTCTATAGTGGTAGCTATGCCAATAAAGAATAAGAACACTAGTAAGAAAAACTGTGACATGGCTAGAGGAGAACAGAAAATGTGCCTCATAATAGAGTATTGTTGTTAATAAACGTTAACTCAGTAAGGAGGAGATAAATGATATGGCAAGTTTTCCCCTAAATTAAAGATACTAGAAATGATACTTCTGTATAATTTTATGTAATATGCTATTTCTCCATGATTCTCTTTCTTTTTTAAGACTCCATTAGAAAATGTTCCAGGTAACCTTTCTCCTATTAAGGATCCCGATAGACTTCTTCAGGACGTTGATATCAATCGCCTTCGTGCTGTTGTTTTTCGGGATGTGGTAAGTTATGCCTGTTTGGTTTCCCGAAGAAAATCTTCCATCATCATTTGTGTAAAATAATTTAAATTTTATAAGAAAGATGCATATTAAAACTAAATGCCCTATTGTCCAGGATTGTGGTTTTATCACATACTTCTGATTGTAAAATAGTTGAGCATTAGCTTTCTCTGAAAGCTTATCAATATATTACTTTTTAAAAAGAATGTGAAATTTTGACATAATTTGTTTGTATTTTAAAAATAAGGATAGCCCTGAAAAATTATAGTTCACTTTATCTTGCATCACCTATTCCTCTTTTTCAGTATTCCTTGCTCTATCTCCAGGTACTGAATGTTTTGTTATTATCAATGTTCCTCGTATTATGGATGAAAGAGATTAAATCATTAGGTGTTACTGGCAATTACTTTTTTGGGAGGAAGACAATTACTTTTTAGTGAAGAATATGCATTTTTGAAATACAGATATCAATGGGAATTTGAGTTAGAAAGATAGCTTAATAGAGCTTAAGAGAAAAGATAGCTTAAGGAGGTTCCATGAACCCATTCAATCACATGATCACTTACTCAAGGTAAGTAGAAAATAAAACTAGCCTTTTTAAAAATTGCATAGAAACATATAGTGTTTTGCAGAAGATTCAGTATTGACAGCACTTCTTAATATAGTTATTATGAACCAGCCACTTTGGATTCTATTTTTCTTATTTAGTTGATGATTAGTGAAATGTAGAAGAAAGTTTATGTTTGAAGTTTATATTTAACAATAAGTTGAATGGAGTGTTTTGTACTTTAGAAAGTAGTCACTCTGGGCCGGCCCGGTGGTGCACTGGAGAGTGCGCTGCTTGGGAGTGCGGCGGCACTCCTGCCGAGGGTTCAGATCCCATGTGGAGACTGGTTCCCGCTCACTGGCTGAGCGCGGTGCGGGCGCAACACCGAGGGTTGCGGTCCCGTTGCCGGTCCCCGGTACGGGCGCGACACCGAGGGTTGGGATCCCATTACCGGTCAGTAAAAAAAGACAAAAAGAAAAAAAAAAAAAGTAGTCACTCTGTTTAAGATATATTAATTCTTATAAATCACTAGAAAAAATGCAAAGCACAGAGGGATAAATACCGAATATACTCACTCATAAGCGGGAGCTAAGAGAGAAGGAAGGAAGGAAAGAAAGACCACAGTGGTGGTTGGACTTGCAGAGCGAGAGAGCAGACCTAGGGATACAAAGTGAAGTGGCCAAAAGGGGGATGGGGAGGGAGGTTGGGGATAATTGGGTGGGGACACGGGGTACAATCACAATTTATAGTAATGGGCATGCTGTCAGTATGGATCTGGCCTTCACATCTTGGGCACGAGGGGGTGACAGTCAGCTTTGTATCTCATGAATTTTCTTTCTTTCTTTTTTTTTTTTTTCCTTTTTGTCTTTTTTCATGACCGGCAATGGATCGCAACCCTCAGTGTCGCGCCCGTACCGGACCGGGACCGGCTACGGGATCGCAACCCTCGGTGTTGCTCCCGCACCTCGCTCAGCCAGTGAGCAGCCGGTCTGTATGTGGGATCCAAACCCTTGGCGGGAGCGCCACCGCACTTCCCAAGCGGCGCACTGTAGCAGTGCGCCACCGGGCTGGCCCCTGTATCTCATGAATTTTCATAACCAATAAAAAAAATTACAAATGTACAAACAGAAAAATAGGCAGTAGACAAATTATGTAACACAAGGCAACAACATGATAAAAAGTCAGTATCATCAGTACCACCAACAGGAATGAGGTATTTTTCACTATTAAATAAACTAAAAATTTTAAATGATAACATGAGGGTACTATAAAAAGTTTGTGGAAAATGGAATTAAAAGATAATATGAATATCTTTATATGAACTTTTTGAAGACCCGTTATACCTCACATTGCAAAGGTACAATGAAACATGTTCTGTCATGTATCACTGGTATAAGAATATCAATTGGATAAGCTTTAGAATAACTGTTTACCAATAAGTGTTAAAACTCTCACAAATACTGATGTCCTGTGACCCAGTGGTTTCACTCAGAAGTTGTTTCACTTAATGTGTTCATTAGAGATACCTATAGGAAAATAGGCAACATTATAAATATCCAGCAGTAGAGTTTCAGCTAAATAAATCCTGCCACATTCATTCAGTTGGATACTATGCAGACATTAAGATTATATTTTAAGACCATATTTAGTGAAACAAGATAATCATGGTATATTTTAAAAGAAAGCAGCAGTATGCAAAAGTACTTCTGTTACGCAAATATGTGTGTATATTGAGTGTATGTATATGTGCACCTTTACTGAAAAAAAAAGACTGGAAAAAGTATACCAAAATTTTACCAATGATTGTCTCTGAGAAAACAGATTTTATTTTGTCTTTTATCTTTTTATACTTCTCTGTATTTTCCAATTTTCTGTAATAAACCTATATTGTTTTTATGATTAATAAATAAGTAGAATACATTATAGTTTAAAAACCATGATGTAAGAATCTCACCATAATGAGGACTGTAATCAAGACTTGGAAAAATATTCTAACATTTTAAACATTTAGAAAAGGAAAGAGTCATTATGAAAAAATGTGTTGTGAAAAGAATATTTTTTAAAATGAATGTGTGATTAAAATATGGAGCACATCTTAATCTCCAAAAAGCACAATCAGACCTAAAATATAAAATACAGAAGTTTATTTTAAGAGTGACATTATGTTTAAATTGTTACTATATTTTGAATTAGGTTATTATTGTAGGTTCTGATCATTTCTCCTAGGTTCACAGGTATTTTACAAATATATTAAATAACCCAGCAGTGGTGCTTAGCTTCCTTCCTAAAGGGAGGTAATCAAATTAAGTGTTGCCAGGGTATACCTTCCAAACACCATCAAGGTGACATAACTTTGTCTATGTTCAAAAACATAAGACCACACAACTGGTATAAGGTAGAGTCAGAATCCCAGCCAGATTTTTTCAAAGCATTCTCTTTTCATCACCATATTTCATAGATCCCAAGATAGGTATTTTTCACATTTAAATAATCTGTGAAATTTGGAGATGTTTTACAATTGATAGTATGTTAGATTCAATTGTAGATATTATGCTAAGAATTCTACTTTACTTTTGAAATTTTTATGAACCAATAGTTATTTTTAGTTGCCTTAATTTCTAAAACAAATGAGATCCAAAATTAGGTTCTTAAGAAATATAGATACATATATACATATACCATGTATATATAGTATATATAAAATATATGCATACATCTCCATAGATCAAATAACAAAATGATAGATTATAATCTTGAAGTGGAAAACCTTTTTTTTCCCCTTGACAGCCTTTCTCACCCATTTTGCTTTTTAATTATGTAGTTTTCTTAGTAAGACTACACACACACATTTAAATTTAGAGAATTAGATTTTCATGGTTTTTAAGGACTTCTGAGTTTTATTGGAACTGAAAGAAAGTGCATACTAGCTGTATGGCAGGAGTAAATTTTGATAAAATGTCAAAGAATAAATTCCTCTTCTTGATCTCATTTATTTTCTCATCATTTCCTAAGATAGTTCTCATCATTTTCTATGATGAAGACATTGCTGATTTAAACTCACGTGAACAATTTAGATCCATGGAAAATAGTTGTGTGGCAAAATTTGCTATGTGGTAAGAAAAATATGGCTTTAAAAAATGTTTTTAATATTTCTCAATAAGCTGAAATTTGAAAATAAATTCATTATGCATCTCCCTTTCCCCTGGATTATACTAGGTCACCTGTATCTAAAATGAGGTAAGGGTTAGGATTAGGGTTAAAGGAAGATGTACGAATGGCCAACAGACACATGAAAAAATGCTTAACATCACTCAGCATCTGGGAAATGCAAATCAAAACCACTTTGAGATACCATCTCATCCAGTCAGGATGGCTAATATCCAAAGACTGAGAATGATAAATGCTGGAGAGGTTGCGGGGGAAAAGGAACTCTCATACACTGTTGGTGGGACTGCAAAATGGTTCAGCCTTTATGGAAAATGGTATGGAGGTTCCTTAAACAATTACAGATAGATCTACCATGTGACCCAGCTATTCCACTGTTGGGAATATACCCAGAGGAATGGAAACCATCATGGTGAATGGATACCTGTATTCCCATGTTTATTGCAGCTCTATTTACAATAGCTAAGAGTTTGAGCCAGCCTAAATATGCCTCACCAGATGAGTGGATACAGAAAATGTGGTTTATCTACACAATGGAATACTACTCTGCTATAAAAAAGAGTGAAATACTACCATTCCCAACAACATAGATGGACTTAGAGAAAATTATATTAAGGGAAACAAGTCAGGCACAGAAAGAGAAGTACCATGTTCTCACTTATTTGTGGAAGCTAAAAATAAAGACACAAACAAATAAAGTGGGGGGGGAGAAGACACAACAATCACAATCCCTTGAACTTGTTAAGACAAGTGAACGGATATGATGTAGTTGTCAGGGGAGAAGGAGGGAGGAAAGAGGAACAGGTAAAGGGTCATGGAAATCAACTACAGTGTATATTGAGAAGTTAAAATAAAAATAGAAAATAATAAAAAAATAAAATGAGATAAGCTGAAGTAAATTTTAATCTTTAAAAATTGAATTGAAAAGTTTTCCATCATTCTAGTTGAAACATTAAAATTTTTAAAGGATTTCAGGATTAACTAATTATTCAAGATTGAATAGTGGAGAGAGTCAATTTTTAAGCACATGGGAGAAACGTAATAGAGTTCGTGTCTTCATAATAATAAAATACATAAGTCAGTCAATTAATTTGTATGTTTTTTTTTTTTTTCCTTTTTGTCTTTTTTTTGTGACCGGCAACGGATCGCAACCCTCAG
>NW_007726415.1:35823-37408 GCF_000696425.1 Galeopterus variegatus | reverse complement strand
AGTTGGCCCTCCTTATGTGTGGGTTCCACATCCATGGATTCAACCCACCATGAATCAAAAAATATTTGGGAAAAAAAATTGCCTCCACACAGAACATGTATAGACTTTTTTTTCCTGTTGTTGTTTCCTAAACAATATAACAACTATTTAAACGGCATTTACATTGTATTGTGTTTGTTCTTTTAGTTTTTATTTGTATTAGGTATTGTAAGTAATGAGAGATGATTTAAAGTATGTAGGAGGATGTGCATAGGTTATATGGGAATACTATGCCATTATATGTTAGGGACTTAAGAGGGAGGTCCTGGAACCAAACCCCCAAGGTTACTGAGGAATGACTATACTGGGCTACATTTTCAAAGACAATTGATAATGAGTAGTACAATTGTCTTGAAAGTAGGGATTTAAAAAAGAAAAGGCAGTTATTTTCAAAACACATATGAGAGTACTTGAAAAACTTCATGGAAAAGTAGAATTAAAAGATAGTATGAGTATTTCATGAACATTTTGAAGTACACTTGTATAAGGGAGATTTTAGTTTGGCTATGACAACAGTTCACAGTGTCTCTATTTATAGCTCTTCATCTTGATAGTTGGTATTCATTCATTCATTAATTCACTCATTCCACACATATTTGTTGAGTGCCTTCTAATTACCTGGTACTGAGTGAGTTTCCAGTAGTGGAAATAGAAGTGTTGTAGGATATTATGGTCTATCACAGCTTGATCTCTATGTGAATTCATTCTTGGTTACTATTTTTTGTTAATCTGTACTTCATTTTCTTTTGTAATAACTTCTAAGTATTTGATTTAGTCCCTTCTCTATGGGTTTATCCCATTAGCATTGTAATTCAAGAAATATGTATTTTAAATACTCCATAAGAAACTGTATCTTTAGAAAAGCTGTCAACCACACTTTATGAAATATTAAATTAATAATATTTCAGAACAAATTTTATCTATTTTGGTCATTTTCCTCATTAGCTGTACTAATTTTGTTTCATTATATTAAATCATCAATTAATATTTCCTTTTCGTGTTCTTTTCTGACAAATGCACATAAATTCTTTTTTTATTAAAATTTTTTTAAAAAAATTTAATTTATCAATATACAGTATAGTTGATTTTGTGGTCCCTATACCAATTCCTCCTTTTCCCCCCTCTCCCCCCCCCATCAACATCATATCTGTTCACTTGTCTTAACAAATTCGAGGAATTGTTGCAAATGCACATAAATTCTGAATCTTGTTTACACTGTGATTAAATGAAGTAATAAATATAAAGTATCTGTGAATGGAGTTACTAGAATTAAATGCATGTTTGCTTTCCTTATTTCTGCCCTATTTTTACCTGTTCTACTTGCAGTTTTAGTTTAGAAGTATCAGTTTTACCTAGCTTATAAAAAAGGCATTATAAGCCTTTACATTGGATTTCTTAGATATGGTCTAACTTGGAAGTGGTTTTAGAGGTCATATAAATTAGACTTTTTATTATTTCCCTAAAAGATAATTATCTAGGCTTTTCGAATAGAGCTCTCAAGGTTACATGCAGCTCATTATATTTTTGGAAAGAATACTTGTTATAA
>NW_007726415.1:30296-35302 GCF_000696425.1 Galeopterus variegatus | reverse complement strand
GAATAGAGCTCTCAAGGTTACATGCAGCTCATTATATTTTTGGAAAGAATACTTGTTATAAAATTATCTACTCGGGCCGGCCCGGTGGCGCACTGCTACAGTGCGCCGCTTGGGAGTGCGGCGGCACTCCCGCCGAGGGTTCGGTTCCCACATACAGACCGGTTCCTGCTCACTGGCTGAGCGAGGTGCGGGTGCAACACTGAGGGTTGCGATCCCGTTGCCGGTCCCGGTCCGGTACGGGCGCGACACTGAGGGTTGCGATCCGTTGCTGGACACGAAAAAAAAGACAAAAAGGAAAAAAATAAATAAATAAAATAAAATAAAATTATCTACTCTAACAGACTGAAGTCTGCTTTTTAAAGCTATTATCTACTTATCCTGACTTGGCAGATTTTTTTCAGACCTCTTAACTACTTTGCTGTTCTCTTCTGGAAAAAATAAAATAAAATTATCTACTCTAACAGACTGAAGTCTGCTTTTTAAAGCTATTATCTCCTTATCCTGACTTGGCAGATTTTTTTCAGACCTCTTAACTACTTTGCTGTTCTCTTCTGGAAACACTTTGTTTAGTCATTGAGCTTTTGAAATGAGGAACCTTATATATTGGTGGTGTTTTAAAGGTCATTTTTCCAGTGCAGAATAGTGAGACTATTGCCTTTTTTTGTTTGTTAATGCAAAGATTGAATTAACTTTTTCTTATACTACTGTATCACACTTCTAGCTTATATTGAGTTTGTATAAAATTCATGTTTTATGCTCCCCCATTATTTATGTCTCCCCATTTTGTACTTATATAGTCTCTTGCTCCGGCAGTAATGTGTTAGAATTTTATATATATTCTAATTATTTTATTCTATTAATTTTATTCAGTTATAATATTTAAAGCTCTTGATTTTTTAAATCTGGGATATTAAATTATTCCTTTAACTTTGTGCCATATTTTATATTTTATAAAAATGGATGCTATGTTCTTATGCAAGTAGTGGACAATGGTAAAGGGTACAAAGAATAAAATTTGTGGCATATTTAGCGAAGTTTTAACATTCTAGTTTTCTGAAATTATGTTTAAACCTATTAACTCAGATGATATATTTCTGGAGTTTTATATTTATACTTAAATGATACTTATTATATAACAATATTTACTTAGCAGATTTTAATAAAAGTTACATATATTTTGCCTCCATAAAGAAAGTGAAATAGGATCAGTTTCTTATACTTTCAGAACTTATACTTTAAACATTTTGAGTGTGAAAACTGCCTTTTTATTTTACACAGGATGATAGCAAGCAGGCACAGTTCTTAGCTCTGGCTGTTGTTTACTTCATTTCGGTTCTGATGGTTTCCAAGTATCGGGATATACTAGAACCCCAGCGAGAGACTGCAAGAACTGGAAGCCAACCAGGTAGAAACATCAGACAAGAAATAAATTCGCCAACAAGTACAGGTGCTTAAATTTTTTAAATTATTTGAATTTTCACCATCATTTCTCCCTCTTTTTTTCACTTCTACATCCAGATGTAAACTGTTCTTGTTCACAATCACCTCAAATATTTATAAGTAGTTGATATAAAAATTCTAATTTAATAGTCTTTAATTTCACAAAAATGTACAAATGGTATTTCTATAATATTTGTTATATTCTCATTTTATCACTATAGCTTTGATTTTAATATTTCCAATTATTAAAAATGATTATAAATCATTCATTTATAGCACTATTTAATATGCAAGTAATTCATTTTTAAATATATTACTTTTTTAACCTTTATAAACATGAAAGTAGAAGGTTATTATAGAGTTGTTCAAGACCAAAAATAAGCCAAACCTAAATCTTTATAGCCAAGCTCAAAAAATTATTTCGTTCTTTCTCCTTCCTTTCTTTCTTCTTTTTCTTTTTTCCTGTGAACATTTCAGTGTCTAAATATTCTGTCAGTGATTCATAATAAGCAAACATACGTTCTAAATTTTATACCAAAGTGGGCTCAACTGAAGGCAAAGACTCATAGAAAGTTAACATCATAGACAACAATTATTATCTTGGGTCATGTTGTCTTTCACATTTGCAGAAAACATTGCTGTTGTAGGAGTTCTTGCATTATCAGCTTTTCCTACTCTGCTCGAAAACTATAAAGACATTTTCTGGCAACTAATATTGTAATGTCATGGGACACTTTTATCATTTGCATTTCCTGCCATTTGTTTATATCAAGGTTGTTTCTATGTTATTTGCAGTATAACTTTGATAACCCAAAGGTTATTTCATATAACACTGGATTAAATTGTAATTAAAATTGTCTTTCCTAAATAATGAATATGACCTATAAATAAATGAATATTTTAAAAAGTGAGTAGAAATTAGTGGTCAAATCTCTGCATCTTATTTTTCATTAGCATATCATGTCTCATTTACTTTTATTGCTGTTTGGGAGATATGGATTATATTTTAGCTATAGTATTTTGCTGTTACATGCCACATTTACTTTTAACACATAAACATTAGATTATTTCATTGTAGTTTACTTTCACTTTCAATTTTATTTTTCGAATTAAATATCATCCTACCATTTCAGTTCATGTGTTTTCACCATTTATAACACCAAGACTTTATCATCTTAACTCTTTTTCTTCTTTTTTAATGCATTCGTATTCATCATATGTATAAAATGAGCTGTATTATAGTGAACCTTCCAATTCTGATATTCTTGTGTATTTGTGTGTCTGTATGCTGCTAAACTTACTTAATGACTGTATTATCTCCTTTCTCCTACTTTTTCTTCTTTTTTAATGCATTCGTATTCATCATATGTATAAAATGAGCTGTATTATAGTGAACCTTCCAATTCTGATATTCTTATGTATTTGTGTGTCTGTATGCTGCTAAACTTACTTAATGACTGTATTATCTCCTTTCTCCTAATACATAACCTCTTTTCTATCTTCATAGATGCATTCTCTGTTGCTAGATCTGTTCGCATGTTGCAGTAACACAGAATGGTCATGGATCTTCAGTGGACTATGTTGTAGGTTGTTACATGCTGGCTCAAATTTAATTCCATGATTTTCTCCACAGTTGTGGTCATACCATCTATCCCTCATCCAAGTTTGAACCATGGATTCCTTGCCAAGTTAATCCCTGAGCAGAGCTTTGCCCACTCATTTTACAAAGGTAATATTGACCTCATCTCCTGACCTGTTTGGGTATTCTTACTCCCCAAGTTGTTGTAAAATAAATATTCATGATGTCATTGTTTATAAACAAGTATACACCTCAGGTTTCATGGAGATATGATATGTTGTATTTATATCTGGCCACTGAGAGCAAAATATAGCTTTTATATTTGTATTTCATTACATTTCTTTAGGTATCAACTGCAAATTAAGGATACCTAATTATGTCTATTAATGTGCACAGTAGTGGCATTCACTAGAGATTGCAGAAGAGTTACTCCTTAGTATTGGGACTAAATTAGCCAAAAATGAATGCCTAACTCACTAGAATAAAACTTAAAAATATGCCCTGAAAGCGTCAAATTGATCTGTTATTTAACTCCAGTTAGAACAAAGTCCCGGGCCGGCACAGTGGCGCACTGCTACAGTGCGCCGCTTGGGAGCGCGGCGGCGCTCCCGCAGAGGGTTCGGATCCCACATACAGACTGGTTCCCGCTCACTGGCTGAGCGAGGTGCGGGCGCAGTACAAGGGTTGCGATCCCGTTGCTGGTCCCGGTCCGGTATGGGCACGACACTGAGGGTTGCGATCCGTTGCCGGACACGAAAAAAGACAAAAAAGAAAAGAACAAAGTCCCAATAAGGAACTTTAAAGTTCCTCTTTAAAGGAACGCAAAAACCCTTCACCCAAAACCATACAATTTAATGGTAAGCATCCAATAAAAAAACCCTTCACCAAAAACCATACAATTTAATGGTAAGCATCCAATAAAAAATTACTGCACATGCAAAGAAGCAGGAAAATGTGATGCATAAGCAGGAGAAAAAAATTAGTCAGTAGAAACAGATTCATAAACAACAGAAATAGTAGAATTATCAGATGAGAACATTAAAACAGCCATGTTAAGTATATTCAAGATGTTATTCAATTTAATGGAAAAAATAAACATAATAAGGTGAGAAATGGAAAATATAAAGAAAAAGAACAAAATGGAAGTTTTAGAGATTAAAAAAAAAAACAATAGCCAAGTGATAATGTCTGTGGATAGGATTGACATGAGATTAATGACAACAGAACAACAGATTGTGATAGGCAGAAATCTGCGATAGCCCCAAGATTTTCCTCTGTACATGCCCTGCAGAATTCCTAGAATGGTGAATACGATGAATTTTATTCCTGTGATTAGGTTATGTTATATGGCACAATTGCTCTTAAGAAAAGGTGATTATCAGGTGGGCCTGACCTAATCACATGAGCTCTGTGAAAACAGAGAGTTTTCTCTGCTGGTTGTAGAACAGGAAGTCAGAGAGACTTGAAGTGTGAGAGGAATTTGACACAAAGGAGTGTCTTCATTGCTGGGATGAAAGTGACTATGGAGCAAGGACCTGAGAGCACCTTGTAGGAGCTAAGAGCACTCCCCAGCTGACAGCAGCAAGAGAGTGGGGGACTTTAGTCCTGCAATCAGAAACTGAATCCTGCAAATAACTGGAATGAGTTTGGAAGAATAACCAAGCTCCAGATGATGCCATAGGTCAATGTATTACATAACTGACTGATATAGAAGACCAACTTTTGGAACAATAAAGCTAGCTAAGTATTTTTTGTTACAACTTGATGAATGCACATATATTATTTTTTTTTATAAATGTTCAACCTTTGAGAACAGCATGATGAAATGAAAGAAAAATTCTTTTTTTTTTAAAATTTTACCTTAATTGCTGACAAACACATCTGGTTCTGAACTGCATAAACCAAGAAGGATTACACTGTCAACAGATGTTGTCTAGAGTGTATTCTGTAAAGGAATATGTTCCAAAGGCTCAGCTATAGTAACTGG
>NW_007726415.1:26721-29748 GCF_000696425.1 Galeopterus variegatus | reverse complement strand
TGTGATAACATAGCTGTCGATTAAACAGTTATTGCAACTGTGATGCAGTGCTTTTTGAGGGAAAAATTGCTGTTGGTGATGTCGGAGCTACAAAATAAACTCTTAGTGTTTCTACGCTAAGACAAGAAATCAGTTTGATTTTACTTTTTAAATATGAATTAGACGGGCCTTTTTGTCAGACATCTAAAATACTTTTCATGAACTCAATGCTTCCAAACAGGGAAGGATGGCAACATGTTTTTCCATGATAGATAAGGTCAAAGAATAAAAACGAAAGTTAAAATCTTGGAGGTACACAGTTTCTGTGGCATGTTTCACAATTTAATAATAATTGCCAATGAAGTAACTTGATCTTTTGGAATGATCTGATTTTGTTCATACTTGAAAAGTAGCCACCCATCATTTTATGGATTTAGTAGAATGTTTTATATTTTATTTTCTGGTAAGAGGAGATCCATAGGAACAGGAAATTCATGGGCCTAGAGTCCATTTCTTTCATTGAAATGTAATTTATTTTTTATTGTAACTGTCTATACAAGATGAATTATTGGAGCTGGCTATTGATGAATATAGGGATATATTTTGAAGTTACAGCATTTTCTAGCTTCATTTTGGATACAAATTTAAAATAGATTTTCTGAGCTCTCTGAGTTTCTTTTCCATCAACATACCTCTATGACACTGCTTTCTCCTTTCTGAGTGTTACTGAAATAAGACAAAAACAGGTTAGATATACATTATTCCCATGAGTAGCATTGTTACCAGTTCAATTTAGATTAGATAAATTAACAAGCAAAAAGCTCATTGTCACAACATAAACTTTAAATACTTGTATTCCCAGTATTTTTTCAGAGCATTCATATAGGCATTTCTTTTGGTTTATTGTTCTTTTCTTAAAACTTTTTATGTGTAATAAAGAAAAGTTACAAATGTAATAGCAATTGTCTGTATTAGTGACCTATTTACTTATTCACTTTCAGTGATCAACATGAACAGTTTACATAATAATATTTTCCCCCATGTTGTGTTTGTGTGATTATATTTATTGAAATTTAATTTTACATCTACTGAGTCAAATAATAAAAGCAGTTGTGCTTTTATTTTGTGTAGTTTATTTTATTTTTCAAAAGCATCAACTGATGATGGATTGAAAAGAATTTATTTTATTTTTCAAAAGCATCAACTGATGATGGATTGAGGGAGAAAAAAAGTAAGTTTTCACAAATAATGAGAAACACTTATTTGGACTACTCTTCAGCTCCTTCACCTCCCACTCTCTTCTTTCAGATTGTTATTGAGCCTTTTAAAAAATTCTGTATTAACTCTCTGGTCTGTCTGTGATTTTTAATTTTGATAGTCCCTTAGTTCAGACTCTTATCCCTTCTTGGAGTACTGCCAAAGTTTCTTCACTCAGTATAATACTGACAACAGTTTTGAAAATAACACTAATAGGGCCGGCCTGGTGGCGCACTGGATAAGTGCGCTGCTTGGGAAGCGCGGTGGCGCTCCCGCCCGAGGGTTCGGATCCCACATACAGACCGGTTCCCGCTCACTGGCTGAGCGAGGCACGGGAGCAACACCGAGGGTTGCAATCCCGTTTGCTGGTCCCCGGTCCGGTACGGGGCAATACTGAGGGTTGCGATCTGTTGCCGGACACGGAAAAAGACAAAAAAAAAAAAAAAAAAAAAATCTGGAGGCCAGACATCCAAAATCAAGATGTTGGCAGGGCAGTGCTAACACTAATATATAATGCAAAATAATAAGATAGTAAATATGATTTCATATAGGTTAATGTAATAAACATTTTATAAAATATAATAAAAATAATAATGTAATTTTTCTTTCTAAAAATTCTTGTAGCCTTCCAATAATTTAGAGGGTAAAGTTAAGATGTCTTAACTTGGAGTGGCAAGGCCACTCTGGTTCTGACTTGCCTGGATGACTCTTATTGCCTCCAAAGTGGTTTACTCACCTCCTCTCTTACTGATTTTTATTTTATTTTTTTTTACAGTTTTGCTGCCAATATAACTGTTTTGTAATACAAATCAGATTATATGCTTTCTTGACTTAAAACTTTCTAGTAGCATATAGCAGAAAATTTCACAAGGGCCTTGGATGACTGTTGACTACCGTTCCAACTTCATCTCATATTATTCTTACTTTTACTAACTATAACACAATTAGACTAGTGTTTAGTTCTTTAATTATGCCAAGCATTTTCGTGCTTCAGGATCTTTTTCTTTCCTGGTTTTTGGCTCTCTTTCCTATTTCGTATGTGACTGTACGTACTCATCCTTCAGGAATCAGTTTAAAGGTCTCCTTCTCACAGAGACCTTCCTTGACTCCTGTAGCCAAGTAGCCTCCTCCGCACTATCACCCTACTCTTTATTGTAGCATCCTACTTATTTCCTTTCTTCCATGTATACAATTTGTTTATTAGAATGTGTGCTTCAAGAGGGTGGTCATGACTATCTTTTTTTCCCCCTTGTATATATTTATGGTGTAAAATGTGATGTTTTCATATTTGTATACATTTTGGAGTGATTACATCAAGCTAATTAACATATCCATCATCTCACCTACTTATCTTTTTTTGTGGTATGAATGTTTAAAATTTATTCTCTTAGTAATTTTCAAGTAAACAATCTATTATTATTAACTATAGTCACCATGCTGTACAATAAATCTCCAGAATTTATTTCTCCTGTCTAACTGAAACTTTGTACCTTTAGACCAACATCTCCCCAGGCTTTGGTAACCACCATTCTACTCTTTACTTGGATGAGTTTGTTGGTTTTTTTTAGATTCCACATATAAGTGAAATCGTGGGGAAATAGCATTTAGCAAATGCAAATAGCATTTCTGTCTGGCTTATTTCACTTAGCACTGTGTCCTCCAGATTCATCCATGTGGTGGCAAATGACAGGATTTCCTTGTTTTTTATGGCTGAATAGAATTCTACTGTGTATATATACACACATATATATATATATACACACAGTAGAATTATATATATATATATATATA
>NW_007726415.1:24723-26542 GCF_000696425.1 Galeopterus variegatus | reverse complement strand
ATGTAAAAATTGAAAATACATTAAAATTTGACTTTTAAGTATAACTTGGAGATGAGACTTCCTGACGATGGAAGTAAGGATCTCCAAAACACCACTTATCCAAAAAAGCAGTCAGAACACTGGCAAAAATTATCAAAATCAACTTTTTCAGTTCTCTGGAAAGTAATAAAGGCTCACAACAATCCAGTGAGTGTTAATTAAAGAAAAACTGTGGAATGTTCCTGAGAACACTAAGCTCTGTAGTGATTTAACTCACCCCATTGCCATATACTACTCCCAGCTCTGTGGCAGCCTTAAAAGCCATCATAGTAGCTATGAAAACCAACAGCCTAGCAGCCGCTAGAGAGGGTAAATTAGGATTAAAGTTCCTTGGAAATTCCCATCCCTAGAGAATTGTAGCTATTTGACCTGTTTGGAAGCTCCCTGGAAAAACTCCTTTTACAGGGCTTGTCATTATTTGATCTGTTCCAGAGCTTGCTTGGTGAGAAAAGCGCTATATTAAGATGTTTGTTGAAGATAATCATCAGCAGTTTTTTTAATGTCGCAACTGCCTGAAGTGGTAATGCCAGTTGGGACAAACAAGAACCTTGCCTAAAGCTTAAAAACATCTGAGAATGAGATATTCATATTCCTAAAGCTGTACTCAAGCCCATGAAAGACCTGAGAAGGCCCCAGTCTCTCACCTTTGGCTGATCTTGAGGACCTGTGCAAGCAGGAACTCTAGGCTAAGGAAGATTTTTAAACTGTGGAAGCATTGCAAGCATGCCCCAACACACACACAGGTTTTAAGAATTGCTGGTTCAAGACATTAAAGGCAGTGTCTGTTCAATCATTAGCTAACCACTAGACTAACTGAACAGAGACTTCAGTAGCTGCAAATGATGGAAAATAGATTTTACAGAATCAGTTCAGGAAAACTAATAAAAAAAANATATAATTATATATATATATATATAATTTTATATATATATAAAATACATATACTGCATTTTCTTTATCCATTCATCCGTTGATGGATACTTAGGTTGATTCCATACCTTTGCTAATGTGAAAAATGCTGCAGTAACCAGTTCAGTGCAGATATACTTTGATATGCTGATTTCATATCCTTTGGATATATACCCAGAAGTGCAATTGCTGGATCATATGATAGTTCTATTTTTAATTTTTTGAGGAATCTGCATACTGTTTTCCTTAATTACTGTCCTTAGATTTCCACCAACAGTATACAAAGATTCCTTTTTCTCCATATACTTGTTAACACTTATTTTTTGTCTTTTTCATAATAGCCATTCTAACAGTTGTGAGGTGATATCTCATGTGTTTTCAGTATGCATTTCTCTAATTAGTGATTTTGAGCATTTTTTCATCAACTTTTTATCTATTTGTATGTCTTCTTTTGAGAAATATCTATTCAGGTCCTTTGGCCATTTTTTAATTGGGTTATTTGTTTTGTTGCTGCTTTTGAGTTGTTTGAGTTCTTTATATATTTTGGATATTAATTTCTTATCTGGTGCATGGCTTTATATGTTGGCATTTTATTGTTAGTGTTAATGATTGCCTCCATTATATTACAGAACTTCATGAAGTATTTCAATATGAGTAGTGTACGTTTCTTTGAGAAGAAAAAGAGTAAAAACACAGGCAAGGTCAAGAGAGAAGCAAAATATGTACATATGAAAAATTTGTAAGTTCTAGTCGGTAATTTACTCAAAATGTAAAAATTGAAAATACATTAAAATTTGACTTTTAAGTATAACTTGGAGATGAGACTTCCAGACGATGGAAGTAAGGATCTCCAAAACACCACTTATCCAAA
>NW_007726415.1:13823-24519 GCF_000696425.1 Galeopterus variegatus | reverse complement strand
TAGCTGCAAATGATGGAAAATAGATTTTACAGAATCAGTTCAGGAAAACTAATAAAAAAAAGAGCAAGCTCTGTGGGAAACATCTGATTTCCAAAATTGCCACATAACATTATTTTAAATGTTCAGTTTGCAACAACAACAAAAAATGATGAGACAAGCAAAGAAATCGGGAAATATGGTCTGTAACACACAGGGGAAAAGAGCAGTTGATAGATACTGCTCCTGATAAGGCCCAGATATTGGACTTACTAGGCAGATGCTTTAAACCAGTGATTATATGTTTGCAGGTTTTAAGAATTGCTGGTTCAAGACATTAAAGGCATTGTCTGTTCAATCATTAGCTAACCACTAGACTAACTGAACAGAGACTTCAGTAGCTGCAAATGATGGAAAATAGATTTTACAGAATCAGTTCAGGAAAACTAATAAAAAAAAAGAGCAAGCTCTGTGGGAAACATCTGATTTCCAAAATTGCCACATAACATTATTTTAAATGTTCAGTTTGCAACAACAACAAAAAAATGATGAGACAAGCAAAGAAATCGGGAAATATGGTCTGTAACACACAGGGGAAAAGAGCAGTTGATAGATACTGCTCCTGAGAAGGCCCAGATATTGGACTTACTAGGCAGATGCTTTAAACCAGTGATTATATGTTTGGTCAAATAATCAAAGGAAACCTTTTCTACAGAATTAAAAGTATGAGGATGATGTCTCACTACAGCAAGAATATCAGTAAAGAAATATAATAATAAAGACTGAATAGAAATTTTGAAGTTGAAAATTACGCTAACATGGCCGGCCCGGTGGTGCACTGCTACAGTGCGCCACTTGGGAAGCGCGGCGGCGCTCCCGCCGAGGGTTCGGATCCCACATACAGGCCGGCCGCTCACTGGCTGAGCGAGGAGCGGGGGCAACGCCGAGGGTTGCGATCCCGTTGCCGGTCCCGGTCCGGTACAGGCGCGACACTGAGGGCTGCGATCCGTTGCCGGTCATGAAAAAAGACAAAAAAAGACAAAAAAAAAAAAAAGAGAAAATTACGCTAACAAATGAAAAATTCACTAGAGGAGTTCAACAAAAGATTTGAGTTGGCAGAAGAATCAGCATATTTGAAGATGGGTTAATTATGATTATCCTAGTCTGAGAAAAAAAAAAGAGAAAATTACGCTAACAAATGAAAAATTCACTAGAGGAGTTCAACAAAAGATCTGAGTTGGCAGAAGAATCAGCATATTTGAAGATGGGTTAATTATGATTATCCTAGTCTGAGAACTAGACCAAGAAGAGAACAAAGAAAAGTGAACAGAGCCTCACAGACCTGTAAGACACTATTGAGTGAACCATCATACATATACTGGGAATCCAGTATATGTCCAGGAGAGTCCAGAGGAGAGGAGAGAGAAAGGTGCAGAAAGAATATGTGAATAAATATTGTCCTGGAAGTTCCCCAGATTTGATGAAAATCATTAATATGCACATGCAAAGCACTGAATGCACTCCAGGTAGGATAAACTTAAACTCACTTCTAGACACAGCATAGTCAGAACATCAACTGGAAGATTTTCTTGGCTCTTAATTATCTTCTCAATTATCATTTTGTCTATTATGGCTATATCTTTTAGTAATGATATTGAATTCCTGAAGTTATAGTCTTTTCACACATTTAATGTACCAAACAAAAAAATAACCATATGTAAATAATTTCAGAGAATTACTCAGTGCATTGCAATCTTCTTTGGTATACAAATGTACTTTAATAATAATTTAAAATATTTTACACATAGTTTTTTCCATCTTTGGAGTTGTTAATTTTTATTTGACTTAAATTTTCATTTATGGATTTGCTAGAAACAAAATATACAAGGTAATTCTATACAGCTTTTTATGTGATTTAGTTTGCTTAATGTTTCTATTTGAAGAGCAAATACTTAATATATTTTTTAGTGCTATACTAACAAGAAGCTTTCATGTTATTCCTTATTAAGAGAGTTTGGAAAATAGCAATTTCAGTAATTTAATATGTAAAACATATTGAAACAGTTCATAAATCACTGTTAAACAGGATTTTTGGAGGAAGGAATGTAATAAATGAGGTCACTATGTAGACTTCATGTCATTTGCTGAACTTAACCCCATAATTCTCCCAAAATGTATTAGATGAACTCATTAGATTGAATGAAAAACAGTAAGAAAAAGAGGCATCTGGCATCCAACTGCCTGTTTCTGACAAGGTTAAGATCACTCAGGCTAGTGATTTTTCTGCTTTGTGTACTGCCATGGTCTGTTGCTACAGAAACTGAGGAGAACTATTGAAAACATACAAGCCTACTGTCATTAATATAACCTGCACAGATGCAATTATTTATACTTTCTTGGCCGTTCATAACTAACTTCCTACTAAAGTCACTGGCTTAAATACTCAAAGTACTTTAGTTTCACAAAGAAGTATTTTGGACGCACAGTTATCTAAGCTGAAGTTAATGGTATCAACTGAGAGTATGTTCTATGAAAGATGTTAATGCATAATGAGAAATTAAGGTGGATTTACTAATTACTGGTCTGTTTTTTATTTACAATTGCTGTTATAAAATTTTCCATTGGCATTTATTTAATTTCTATGTAACATGATCACAGGGTATGCTTTACAAAACATTTATGTGAATTGAATTCTGATTGAAATATCAAAATTAGTGCTTCCTTTTTGAAATCATTCTTTTCTCAGTTTAAGTAGAATTAAGATTTCTTTTTAGTACTGTGTAAATAATGAGCTATTTGGAAATATTCTAGTATTTAATTTTTAAAAATGTTTAATTGTGTTTTATAATCAAAAGGTCAACATTTGTATTGTAGTTCCAAGTATGCACTCAGTAAGTTACAGATTTTGATGCCCTAAGAGAGTTGAGCAGAAAAGCAAAATATTTTATAGTTGATGGCAAAATTCTTTAGATGTGGTAGCTTGTGAATACCAAATCAAAGATTTTATTTTTCTTGATATTTTGTTTGCTAGTAAAATACTGTATTTCAGTCTAATATAATTTGAAAACTTTAAAGTATTTATGTAGCCCTTAATGTGAAATACACCATAAGTAAAGATACTTAGACATTGTTGTAGTGTAAAGCCAAATGCTAGACAAAATCTATTAATCAGCTAAATTAAGAGTAAGTGCTAGGCTTGACTATGCCTTTTGATAATTAAACTCTGTAAGAGGAGTTAGCCCATTTTAGTAACCATGACACTGTATTTTGTTCTTGTTGTTGTTGTTGCTAGAGTTCTTATTTTGTTTCTTCATTTACATTCTCTGTCTTTATTGTCATTGAAATGTCACTCTTGCTATTTAATTCTTGCCTGATATTTTGCTGCAATTGTTTTCTCTCCAAAAATATACAACCTATAGATGCAAAGGTGTGTTAAAATAACTTAAGTAGTGTCTCTAATAGTGGAAATCACTGCCTCAGCCATTTTTAATATTTCCATTCTATATTTATAGATTATTTCAACTTCCACAATTTTGACTATCACCTCAGTTTGAATGATCCCCAAATATATGACTCTTCTTCTTTTGACCTACAGATAAAAATATCCCAGACATTCTGCAACTGATTGAAAATTTAATTCGTTATTCTCTTGAATAAATCTCCTCTTTTTCTTCCTTTCCCAGATAGTGACATATCACCATTTTTTTTTTCCCAGACATTCTGCAACTGATTGAAAATTTAATTCGTTATTCTCTTGAATAAATCTCCTCTCTTTCTTCCTTTCCCAGATAGTGACATATCACCATTTTTTTAGCTAGATTTCCAGAAACATCTTGATTCTTTTCCCTCCATATTTCTGATGTTATTCTAGATTAGGTCGCCATCTTCTCTTACAAGGTTTTATAAAAATGCCAAACTGTTATCTTTACTTACTTCTTACCTATTTCCTTCTCTAGTATTATTGAGACTGTCTTCTCAAAAGTTTCATGCAGTTATTTTAATTTTTAATCTTGGAAACAATAAGGAATACAACTGCCCTATTTTTCATGTTGGTCATCCAGTGTTGAGTATTATTATCTCATTCCACAGGTAATTTTTTTCTTCTTTCAAGTCTATCATCCTTGATCAAACTAACAAATAAACAAACAAGCAAAACTAAAACCTATTTAATGAATATTAGGAAAACTACAATATAATATTGCACTGTGAGAGATGTATATTTTTAGTCAATTTAAATGAATATTGAATATTGGAAAAATTGAATAATATGAAGATGTTATTTATTTCTAAATTGATATATAGATTTAATGTAATTTGAATTAAAAGCAAGGGGAAATCAGAAGAAAGAAAATATTTTTTTGAAACTTGGCAAAATTATTTTGAAAGTAATCTGGAAAAATTAATAAACTAACATCCTCAGTAAATTTGAATATTATACCCTTAATCTACATTTAAGAGATGAACAAAACTGTCATAGAGAGAGCCAAGAATTGAGCCTGTAACTAAAGAGATTCCTTCACATTATCTTTAATCTTTCAGTTTGTATATACAAAAGTTTTAGCAAATTATTATCCCACCCAACAATAGCATCATCAAAACAGCATTTCTCTGTGTTTTCACCAGAGATTTTACAAAAGGCTTTGCGACATGTCCTGCTGACATCAAGGTGGCCTTTTCCACTGTTAGGCAGTCTCCTGATTTCCTCATAACCTTTCAAAACAAAGAAGCAAACAACAGCAAAATCTAAGGAAAGTTTTATAGAACTTACAGATGTTGAAATTTTGAAGAGATCTTAGAAATAACTTAGTCTGCCCTTCTGGTTTTAAAAGGATACACTTAAATACAAATTAAAATAATACAAATAAGTAACATTTACTGAGCATCTATTTTACGTGAGAATTGCAAATAATTTACACATATCTTAATAGTATCTTATTTTCCTCCTCAGAATGACTTTAAGTTAAGGACTATTATTATCCCCATGATACTTAGATTGGATACATTTTTCAAGGTCATGATTTAGAATTGCATAACATTTTATTATACGGAGAACTTCATTGTATTAACCTTTGTATAATGAAATTTGATAGGAATTTAACATTTTTAAGATTTATTTATTTTAATTGGTAATATATGTGTATATCTTATCCATCTGGATATATACACATATATATGTTTCTGATTCATTTTTCACCAGTTTAAATTTATATTCACAAAGAATGAGCATGAGAATTTCAAAATAATTTTTCTTAAAGGCACATATAGGCTACATTCTTTAGGAGCATTATTCTGTTACTATAAGATTTTGTACAAATAATTTGATGCACTTCGCATTTTGCAAATTCTTCAGAATTTTATGTATTATATACATAATGTTAAAACAATATCGTTAGGGGGAGAGGGAGGAGGAAGGGGAAAGATTGGTTAAGGGGCATAAAGAATAAGTATGATATGTAATAATGAATATGCTAATAAATTAAAAAAAAAATCTTTAGCTTAAATTTTTCAGACACTTCGCTATTAGTGGTTGAAGGACCGAAGGTATTAAAATGACTTTATATTTAAAGGAAAGTAATAGAGAAGTGTAAGAATTTCTCTTGCATGATTGTTTGGTAGCTAACAATGAGAGGATAAAAAGGAAACTTCATATAATAATTATTTATAAAGCTGCTTTAAGAAATTGTTATGAGAACTACTTCCTGATGATTTTAAAGGTATCAGTTTTTAAATGACAATAATTTATGAAAGAAGCAGGGTTATTTTGATGCTTACTGAACAAAATGACAGGTGTATTGGATGATATTTTAACTGACTTGTGTTATTCACAACTCTTTAGCAAATTTTTTGTTTCTTATAAGTTTTATTTTTTTCTAATGTGTGAGAACATTTTATTACTAATTCAGGATCATTTGTGAACCTTTTTTTCTAAATCAGTTTCTTTCGTTACAGAAACACCTGCTGCATTTCCAGATACTATAAAGGAAAAAGAAACACCAACTCCTGGTGAAGATATTCAGGTAGAAAGTTCAATTCCTCATACAGATTCAGGAATTGGAGAGGAACAAGTGGCTAGCATCCTGAATGGAGCAGAATTAGAGGCTAATACAGGCCCTGATGCCATGAGTGAACTCTTATCTACCTTGTCATCTGAAGTGAAGAAATCACAGGAGAGTTTAACTGAAAATCCCACTGAAATGTTGAAGCCTGCACCATCCATATCTAGCATTAGTCAAACCAAAGGAATCAATGTCAAGGAAATATTGAAAAGTCTTGTGGCTGCCCCAGTTGAAATTGCAGAATGTGGCCCTGAACCTATCCCGTATCCAGATCCAACATTGAAGAGAGAAACACAAGCTATTCTTCCTATGCAGTTTCATTCCTTTGACAGGTAGGTAGCGAACTTATTATTCACAGTGCCCTATACGTAGAAGGAAAATTAGATTCTGTTACTTTAAAAATATTAGAAGGGACTTGAAAACTTTATTCATGTGTATTCTTACTACAAAGCTTATTGAAGTGACAGACCAACCTGATTGATCTTGTAAGTCATTTTATTTATCTGTCTCAAAAAGGGGTTTCAGTATGATATGGTGTATAGCACATTGAATTGGAAATAGGGAAACCCAGATTCTGGTTATAATCCATCATTGAGGGACTGCAGTACCTTGAGGTAGTGTACGTTTTTCTTTTTGGGCTTAGTTGTTTCATGTATAAAATGGGGGAGGAGATAGGCTAGATCTCTCCAAGGTCTATTCTGGATCTGAAATTCCATTATAATATTGCCAAGTATTATAATAATTTTTGGAGATTACATAGCTTACTTTAAGTAATAAATTCAAATTTGAGTTTTAAATAGAAGTATATGGAAAAAAATTGTGATCATTTTTTTTATGGGATTTTCAGTATAACGTAAAAGCCAAATTAGAAGGCATATATTTGAAAGCAAATATTGTTGAAAGACTTTTTGTCATTTTAGGTATCTAAACTATATATAACATGACCCATATATCAACATTCAAATGCTAAATTATACAAGGAATTTTTTAGGAACAACTGATTCATGTAATAAAACTTATAGTTCAGAAGAGCAGAATTAAATATTTTAGAAACAAAGAATCTGTGTATGTAATATATCCTGCTATTTAAGAACATGTGTAGCATTAGAAAAATGTTTTATTTTATTTTATTTTATATTTTTTGTCCTTTTTGAAACCGGCCGCACAGCACTCAGCCAGTGCGCCACGGGCTCGGCCCAGAAAAATGTTTTAGATAATCATTAATTACTAACAGTATTACTAAACTTTAATCATTGGGATTGATGCATATACCAATTTTTTTTACATGTTAAGGTATACACTAAAGAATGTGTGGGTTTACCATCTGCATTTTATCATTGTTGTTGATGTTCAAAACACTTTTTCATACCAAAAAAATTTATTCACATGTACAAATATGTGTGAGGTGATTGATAAGCAGTGTTTTTTGCTTTAGATAGACAAGAAAAAGTTAGGGAATTAAATGTTTCTTACATTAGAATGTCAAAATAAATATATAGTCAAACCTAATATTTATTCCATATTGCTCTCTCTAAAATACCTAAACTGCTTTGTTCTAACTAGAGATAGTAATTTTTTAGAATTCAGGGGTAGAGGTGTGTCAGTAAAGCCATTTCAGTCAGGATAAATTTTCAAACACAAATAAAATTTTAACTTTGCCTATAAACATTTTACCTAGTGTTTTACAGTTATCTTGAAAATTTGTTGTGAAAATCTCAATGGCACTAGTTATCTTGTGGGATATAAAGTTGATTAAAATAAATTTTGTCTTCTGTGAGCTTATAGAGTAGTAAGGAGATAACATGTTTGCAAATAATTGTCATATAAGATAAAATGTTGTGTGAAAAGTTTTAAAAAAGTAAAAAAAAANGCAAATAATTGTCATATAAGATAAAATGTTGTGTGAAAAGTTTTAAAAAAGTAAAAAAAAAAGTCGGGCAATAAGATGTAGGAAAATATTTTTCTTTCTTTTTAATAGTTCTTGTAAATATTATATTCAGATGTTTACTTATACAGTGAATGTTGCTTGGATGTTCCTTATTCCATGTCATATTTATGTCTTCTATTTCACATGTTTGATTTATTTTTCCAGGATATATGTGTATGTGTGTTTATGAGTTTGTATAAACATATAAGTAAGTATATATACTTGTGTATATCTATCAATCTATAACTATAAATAAGTATAAAAATAACTTAATGTAGGGTCATTAAAAATTTTGTGTTCCATTTAATTTTAAATTATATCTTTAAATTTTGTTAAAATACAAATGCGTAAATGCTGAGAATTATTATGTTTTGTTTAAGAGAATTCAATGGAATTGAGTTAAGTAAAATATTTTTGTTATAATTAGATATTGTTAGAATGACTTTTTTTATTAAAACTTAACAAAGCAATCACCTGAGTGCTAATATTCTTAGCTCTTTAAAATGTATTGTACTTTTGAGAGCATCACTTTAAAAAAATAGAACTTTTCATTTCTTCTGGTAGCATTTATGCAAAATGCAATGGGAGTGTAATCATTCTAAATTGCATAAGTAGAATTGAAATGGAAGAGCACAAAGCATATTTCAATTCTTTTTAGGAAAAGGGTCTCCAGAGTAGTTAATATATGCAGTAGCTCAAGTACTATCAAATGTAAATGATGAGGTGATATTGATGAAAGGAGGGTATTGAGGTCTCAGGGGGCGCTGATGACGGATTGAACAGAAGCGGCCTTGCACTGCACGTAACTCAAGTCTGTCGTCTTCACTACTCAAAGCCGTAATGGGAGGTGGCAGTCTGAAATGAGTTGCCACGGCAAAGAGTATTATTTTTGAAATGCTTTCACACAAATCACTACGCCCTGCATACAACTTAGTTTCATGCTTTAATGTCATCAGGAGGCACAAATTGGTGTGTCTAATTGTTTGCCACCTGCCAGCAAAATGAGCTGCCAGCCAGCCAGACGGGTTTGATTGTCTGTCAGCTATTCAATAGATTGAGAGTGACAACATCAAAAATTTAACTTCAAACTCTGAGGCTTTGAGCAGCTTTTCAGCGACATCATCCCCGCAAGTGCTTCTGGACCATTGCATTTTTCAATTATATTTCCAGTGTATTGCTACCATTTGCCTTATCTGTCTTAAGGTAGCTATAATTAGATTATGAGGTACATAAACATATTTCTGAAGCACTAAAGTCTGAAATCCAAGTTATGACATGTCTTTTAACATCATATTGAATTCCTTGAAAATAGGATCCAAGATGACGGGCTTTAGAATGAAAGTCCTGAATGCTACCAATTTCAAACAGAATTATCATGGGTCTTACTCTACCAGTCATCTATTTTTCATTTTTATTTTTAGTTGAAAAATAGAAACTCAGTTGTTTGATTCTTTGTAACTAAATCATGCTTCCTCATAATATTGTAGAATCCCATTGGAAATCACCTAAGATTTTACTTTCGTTAACCAGTTGTTTATTGGTTCTATTGCAGACATGCTAGCAATGTTTAATAACATGTTTTACACTTAGTATGGATTATAATTTTGAAAATAATTTTCTAAAACAATGGATGTAATTTGAGTTCTGTTAACTTATATTCTACATAGAGTGTTTCTCTCCACCTAGGGTAGAGCATTGATGAATTTTAGCTTTTGAAGTTTATAGTATTTTCATTAAGTAAATTACATCATCACATTTTTGAAACATTTAGATTTTATTATAATAAATCTTTTTTAGCATTAAATCTTTCATCAGATTTATGTGAAATATTATATAAATGTTCTTATTTAGAAAATACTGATCCTTTTCCTTTTATTTCCTCCAATCATCTGTGCAGAGTTAAGTAAATGCCTTTGATTGCATTGAGTGGTCCTAGCAAATGTATATTTATGAAGTGGAAAATGACAGAGATCTTCTAGTACTGTTATATAGTGAGGAAACACTCTATGTATAGAGGAAATATAATTATAAAACCAGAACAGTTTTTCCAAAGTTCTATTACTGTAAGGCAAAGAGAAATGTTTATGATGGTTTTATTTCTAACAGCAAAGTTTAATAACATCATCCTAGAATTGATAAGTCAAGTTTTAAAGTTCCCCAACAATACTATTTCTTTTGATAGATTTCTATATGAGTCCATGGTTTATAAAATATTCTAACCAAGCTATTATTTTTGATGTGTTAGTAACTGTGTAACTTTTAGGTTGATATAATTGTTTTTTCTAAAACCACCAATTAAGCTTTACCCTATCTTCTAAACTAAAATTTTAATCCTATATATCCAAATGCATTCATCTTCTGAAAATTTGTTATGTGTATATCTGTGACTTAGTTCAGTCTTAATTTCCTCAGATTTTCTGAGATTCCCTTAGCTTGAACAAAAGACAGAAAAAAAAAAAAAAAAAAGTCAAGGACAATGTGCTTCTCTGTACATTTTAACTGTTGCTTTGTTTTCACAAATTGTTTTAAGTCTGGGATATCACAAAAAGCTTACAATTGTGTTACTTCTTTGGCTAACAAATACCACTCTTACATAATTTATACTTCATCCGTTTTGATCTTACAAACCTGCTTATGTTCAAATTACTAGATTTGATATATTCAGGCAAACTAGTCTGAATTTTCCCCTCAAATTAATAATAACCTTGCTTTCAGGTGTTTCCTTCTCTGAAAAAAA
>NW_007726415.1:11811-13344 GCF_000696425.1 Galeopterus variegatus | reverse complement strand
AAAAAAATGTATGAAATAAAATCTATTTTGTAAATAATATAGGACTGAAAAAGCCATTTAGGTAGACTTTATATTATTAAACCTAATTTATAAACTTAGGCTAGGTATTTTCTCTCTGTTGTCATTAGCTTTTTAACATTAGTTTTAGTGCTAAGGATGAAAATTCCGGGTAAATAATAAAGAAATGTTCAGTATAATTGATGAGATCCTTCTACATTGATTTCTTTAAACTTGGAATGAAGTAAGAATATAAAAAATTATAATTTCTTCTGAGGACCTTGAGGAGTTTTGTTCTTACTGCTTTCTATTTTTTTAGACAAGTATTTTGATTATATCACTTAAAAGATGAACAAGTAAATGTAAGCCAAATTGATTACCAAACTGTCAACTTTACATATCAAAGTTCTATATCTAGCCACTGTAATCTCTGCTTTCATTATGCTCCCAGTGTCCTGGGCATAGATTTTAAGGCCAATTGTCAGAAGATGCAATTTGATCAAGCATAGTTGTATTCTGATTTCCCCAATGTTGTTGCTTTCATCTCTCCTGGCATTCATAAAGACAGTTCAGTGAGTTGAATAAGGTCTCTCTTTAATAAGTGATTTAATGAAATACTTAATTTTTTCTTATACATCTTTTTCTATTGGTATTCTCAAATATTTTACAAAATAGAGAAGCATAATAGGTGAAAACTTCAGAGAAATTACCTTGTGATTTCTGATGAGCTTCATTAAATTGAAATGTTACCCTAAAGTCAGTAACAAATTATTTTTCTCCTAAGTTTCAATTTTTTCTTTCAAGTTAAATGTTTAACATCCATAAGCCTTGTTAGGGAAAGAGTGATAATGTAGAAATTAGGAAAACTGGATATTAATAGTTGGTCTATTTCTAATTAGTTCTGTGACCTTGAGCCACTCTTTTTGGCTCTCAGGGTCCCAGTTCCCACCCCATACAATATGGGGATTAAGCTGAATTATTTCTAAAAAGTTCTATAAAGTTCCAAAATCCTAAGATAAGTGATATGGCCTCATAATTAGCTCCCAAAAGCAGTAGATGGCTGTTTTTGAGCTTGGTTAAAAGACCTGAATTCCAGAAAGAAATACGTCTCTATTCCTAAAGATATTGCCTCACTTTAGGCCTTTGGCATCTCTCAAGTGGATTCCTTCTGTACCTGCTAAATGGACTCACTATTTCCAGTTATCCTCCTCCCACCCTGAACTTATCTTCCACATTTGTGCCAGGGACATTTTTTAAAAATGCAAAACTGATGAAGATTCTGATATAAATTTTGTTATTTACATAAGAAAGGAGGAAATTCTTCATTTGGAATGAAAAGTCTTTACCTTTCACTAGCCATAAAGATCCATTTGCAATTCCTTCAACCTAATCTATTTTTTCAAATCTTTCTGCCTCGCTGAGTTTTTACTAGTGGCCTTTTGTATGCGCTTTTCTCTACTTGCCTACTTTCTATTGATTCTTTTATTTATTTATTTATTTATTTATTTATTTATTTATTTATTTATTTATTTATTT
>NW_007726415.1:11333-11678 GCF_000696425.1 Galeopterus variegatus | reverse complement strand
AAGGTATGGGTCTAGTTTCATTCTCCTGCATATTGATATCCAGTTCTCCCAGCACCATTTTTTAAAGAGGCAGTCTCTTCCCCAGTGAATAGGATGGTGCCTTTGTCAAAGATCAGATGGCTGTAGGTGGGTGGGCTGATTTCTGGGTTCTCTATTCTATTCCATTGATCAGTGTGTCTGTTTTTATGCCAGTACCATACTGTTTTGGTTATTATAGCTTTGTAGTATAGCTTAAAGTCGGGTAGTGTTATGCCTGCAGCTTTATTTTTTTTGCTCAGCGTTGTTTTGGCTATGCATGGTATTTTGTTATTCCATATAAATGTCTGGATAGTTCTTTCCATTTCT
>NW_007726415.1:0-10116 GCF_000696425.1 Galeopterus variegatus | reverse complement strand
CATCTCTATAGATGCTGAAAAAGCATTTGATAAAATTCAACACTCCTTCATGACAAAGACCTTCTATAAGTTAGGTATAGATGGAAAGTATCTCTATTGATTCTTTTAGATCAGCTCAGTCTTCCCTGGTAATGCACATCCTGTGTTCCAGAAAGGCCCGGGCATAACTTTGATAAGGACAATTATTGAAATATATTGCACAATTTGGTTTGTCTATCATATTCCCTTCAGGTATCTCCAAGGCATGAGGCATGTCTTAGTTGTCTTTGTATCCCCTAAATTTATCAGTGTAATTGTATCCCCTAATCTGTTAGTGCCAATATGTGGAAGGGAAAAAAGTGAAGAAAGGGATTCTTATAGGCTGCCAGAAATAATTATAAAATTTATTTGCATTAATCAGTTACTATTTAAAAGCCCTTTCTTATCTTGAGTATCCCACTTTATACTTAGGACAAACCATGAGGTACACAGATAATATAGTATCCTTGGTTTTACAAAATTCACAGAATTACTTAATGGGAGCCCCCCCTCAAGATTCTGTCCTTGGACCACATCTCCTATCCATTTGCACTCACTTATTTGGTGATCTCATCCGCTTTCCTGGCATTAAATAGCATCTGTATGCCGATGGCTCCCTTACTTACATCTTAGTCCAAACCTCTCTTCTGAACTAGAGACTGATCTATTTAATTGTTTATTTGACATTGCTGTTTGGATGATTAATAGCTTAACAGGTATGAAAAAGTAGGTGCTTTCCTGGCATTAAATAGCATCTGTATGCCGATGGCTCCCTTACTTATATCTTAGTCCAAACCTCTCTTCTGAACTAGAGACTGATCTATCTAATTGTTTATTTGACATTGCTGTTTGGATGATTAATAGCTTAACAGGTATGAAAAAGTAGGTGTAAAAGAGCTGGTCCAATCACAGTCTTCCCTATCTTAGTTAATGGCAAGTCACCTTCCAGTTACTTAAGGCAAACATGTTTGCATCATCTTTGAGTTTTCTCTCAAGCCCACTTGCAGCCCTTCTTCAAATCCTGTTTGCTATGCCTTCTTAATATAGCCAAAATCTGACCCACTTTTCTCTAGTTTCTCTTTGCTATTCTGATCCAAACCACCATCACTTCTTGCTCGTATTATTGTAGTATTCTCCTAACCAGTCTCCCACTTCTTCCCTTGTCTCCCTTAAGACTATCTTCAACACGGTGATCAGGGTGATCCTGTTATTAACCTAAGGTCATATCTCCCTGCTCTTTATAATCCTTTAATAGCTTCTTATTCCACTCTGAGTAAAAACCAGCCACTATACAAAGGATTACAAGGCCCTATAGGCTGAGCTCCTATTATTTCTCTCATCTCTTACAACTCTCCATGTTGCTCCTTCTTCTCTAGTCACACTAGCATTCTTGCTGTTTCTTCTGCCTGTGACACTCCTCCCTATATATGCTCATGGCTTATGCCTTCACCCCCTTCAATGTTTTCTCAAATGCCACCTTTGTTGTCTGTCTTCTGCAAGCCACCCTTTCAACAATATTTCCTATCCTTATCCATGCTTTATTTTTTGCATAGCACTTACCACTGATATACTATATTTACTCATTTATGTTATTGTATTTTATGTTTCCTTCTATTGGAATGTAAATTTCTTAAGGGCAGGGGTTTTGTTCTATACATTGCTATATGTCTAGAACTTAGAGTAGTCCCATACACATTGCAGAGCTCAGTATATATTTGTTAAATGAATGAATGAGTGAATGAATGAATAAATTTTAGATCACACCCCAGATCTCTGGCTTTGAGATAGGATAAATTCAATGATCGAAGACTTCACACTTATGTGTATTATGTATCACTCAATGTATTAAAAGTATGTAACCAATCACTCAATGAAAAGTTTTGTTAAAGTGAGTTACTGATTTATTTCCTGGCTTGCACTTTTTTTGATGATAACCATTACAACCTTGGAGTGTGTATAGATTATGTGCAGTGTAAAGGAATTATCCACTTCATTGTAATTTGCAGTCTTAAAGGTATGGGACAGAAATTTGTAATAGTGTGGGAAAGCATGGAAAGAATATTCTTGAGGTAAAAAAAATGCAATTGGTAAAGAGTGTGTATGTAGTGTAGAGGATTCTAGGTATCTGTCAGAATGAATAGCAGATCTACAAGAAGAGCATAATACATGAATAGTTTAGATTAGTGCTCTTAACTTTTTTGTGGCTGTATGTTTTTGAAATTCAGATTAAAGTTATTTGCTCACTCTAGAAAAAAAAATATGTACCCCTCTAATTTGTGTGTATTTTAGTGTATTATGCACCCTAAATGGGTACATACAATGGGTACTTACACTCATGGATAGACTTTTTTGGTGTAGATGGAATAGTTAACCAGTGAGAAATACTGAGGAATCAACCCGATAGAAGATTTTGTAAGAGTTGAAATTTTTTACCTTCTAATTTAAGTAGTTGTCAGTACTAAATAACTTTCTGAAAGATACTTAATTTGTTATCAACACATATTGATAAATATGATCTTTCAAATTATTTGCAAAATGATTGCTTAGGACAGAGAATGGTTTGCAATGTTAGAAAATAGATAGTGGATAGTGTTGGTGAAGAAATGATATTAAGGACAAGAATGTGTAGTATTCTGAGTCTAGATAAAAAATTAATCAAAGGGAAGTAGTTTTCACAAATTCATAAAAGTGTAGATTTAGAAAACAATCTGAGAAATCAGTCAAATCTAGCTCCTACTTCTCTCAACAAAACCCTTGTCACATGGTCATCCTAACCATTTGAACATATCAGTGATTGGAGCTCATAAAATTACTAGAGATTTCTTCTTCTTCTTGGTCCTGAGTTAGTATTTTCAGATATCTGGAAGTTTCATCTTGTTTTCTTATCACATACCTTCAGATTTTTAAAAATTATAATATTTTTTTCTTTCTCTTTTACTATAATTTTCTAATCTTGTAGCCTTTCCTTATGATTTGTTTTTCATAACTACTGTCATCTTAACTGTTCTTTTATGGTCATGAGACTGTTTGTCATTATTCTTGAAATGTGGTGCCTATAACTGCACATAGGATTTTGTTTAAGAGCTTTCTCTTTTACTATAATTTTCTAATCTTGTAGCCTTTCCTTATGATTTGTTTTCCATAACTACTGTCATCTTAAATGTTCTTTTATGGTCATGATACTGTTTGTCATTATTCTTGAAATGTGGTGCCTATAACTGCACATAGGATTTTGTTTAAGAGGAATGACAATGGCAGGATTATTGCTTCTTTCTATCTAGGTACTGCTGCTGATGGAGACATAGACTACATCAACCCTTTTGGGAGCCATAGCAATGCTAATAATAGCCAAAATGTATTAACCGCTTACAATATTCTAGGTAGTGTGCTAAGCATTTTATATGCATTGTCTTCTTTTATCATTGTAACAATCTTATGAGGTATAAACTATGCACCCCATTTCAATGGGGAGGAGAATGGAGCTTAGAGAGATTTATATGCACAATACTACATAGTTAATAGGTATTGGAAGTAGAATTCTAACCCAGGTCTACATGACATTAAAAACTGGGCTTTTAACTGCTGTGCCACTATATTTATATACCATGGCATACTATCAAACTCTGTTGAGTTTGCTGTCAATGAAATGTCTGGAGTCTTTCACATCAATTGCTATTAATTCAATGCTTTCAGGTGTTTTTAGTAGGCCAGCACTTAATGTTTTTGTGTTCTATTTATAAGCCATCATTACAGGATTTTGATATATAAATTTTTTTCTCTTATTTATGTAACTTATTTTTTATAATATAACTTATATGTCATAGACTCTACACTGAACAAGATACCAGTAGTAGTCTGTTACAGAGGGTTTGTGCCCCAAATTGGTAATAATCTGTTAATCAGGAATCCTTAGTAATAGTTTTTCCACCATCTACAGATTCATCCCACAGCACTGTCAGTTAGCTTATGTTTCTTTATTTTATCCTTAAGAATTTTTATGGGAGGTAAGAAAAAAGTGTAGTTTCATTAATGACTTACTTTTGAATCAAGTATTGTTGATTTTGTTTTCTTGCTAGACAGACAGTAAAACAGTGCATCTCACATTAGTTTAGAAATTTAGAGAAGAGTTTTGGTGATAAGCCCCAAATATTAGTATCTTCTCCTTTTTGTTTTCTATTGACCTTTATGTAGATCATTGTAATTAGAAACTTTGGGTCCTACAGTTTAGACAGTGGTAATAAATGTTAACATTTATAAGACACCTCATAATTGACAGGTTCCTTTTAAATATACTCTCATTTAGTACTCCAGTTATATGCGAAGTAGGCAACATTAGTCTTGCCATTTTTTCAGTGAGAATCTAAAATTTAAGATCAGACAGCTTGAGAGTGATCCAGTTATCAAGGCATAATCTTCTGATGCCACATCGTATATTCTTTCCACAATGTCACACTGCCTCTCAATAAATGAAGGCATGAGATGAAGACTGGCCATTGTAGGGATTGAAAGCATAATGTGTGCTTTTAGTAATTAGGTAGTTGAGAGTTCAAGGTTGTGTCTGAAGAATTTGACTCCGACATCCATAAAGAAAAAAGGGGAAAGTATCCAGAAAGGGATAATGAAGAAATTTGGGGGGAGCATAAATAAAATTATTTAAGATTGTAGTACCTTTGGTCACAAAAAAGTTTCAAGTTCAGTTGTCTCTCAATATTCACAGGCGATATGTTGGGAAAGTATCCAGAAAGGGATAATGAAGAAATTTGGGGGGAGCATAAATAAAATTATTTAAGATTGTAATACCTTTGGTCACAAAAAAGTTTCAAGTTCAGTTGTCTCTCAATATTCACAGGCGATATGTTCCAGGACCTCCTGTGCAGATACCAAAATCTGTGGATGCTCAAATCCCTGATAGAAAATGGCATACTATTTGCATATATCCATCCTATGCACATCCTCCTGTATGCCCCAGATTCTACATAAATGTTTGCCAAATGAATTTTAGTAGTCAATACACTTTAAAATATATCTTTAATGTCCACATCCTTTTCACCAATGAACTTGGGCTCAGGAATTTAATATTTTTTAAAAATATTAAAGTAAAGAAAGAGAGAGAAAAAAGGAAATTTGATAATTGACCATGTGGATCTGCCATAACAGTATTAGAGATCATCTTAAAATTCATGTTTGTTATCTTCTGTCATTTCTTTCTTTGCAGAAGTGTGGTGGTGCCTGTGAAGAAGCCTCCTCCAGGTAGCTTAGCTGTAACCACTGTGGGAGCCACTACTGTTGGAAGTGGACTGCCAACAGGCAGTACCTCTAATATATTTGCTGCTACTGGAGCTACACCAAAAAGTATGATTAATACAACAGGTATTGTCCTTATATATTTTTGTGATACCTCATCTTTTTCTTTCTGTTTTCTATATCTTCATTTTTCTGCTTATTTGATCTTAATTAAAATACCCTGATCATTTAAGACTATCTTAATCCTTAAGAAGGTTGTAATTTGTTATGATTTTTCAGAATTTGTCTGTAGTTTTAGGGTGCTTTTTTTAGTGGTCATTTTAGAGGACAATACTGGTTCCTGTTTTGAGTCTTCTCAAAACACAGTGTTATTTACTCACAGATTAAAATCATATTACTGAAATATATTTGGGGAGCAAAAGAAAATTTGAACATTTAAGTTTGATATGTAAAAATCAGTAAGTTGTATCAAGAATATCAAGATGTACTAAAATGTTAGTGACACTAAAAATGTTAGTGACAGAAAATAGATTTGGTGACATTTACTGGTTTAATCTTAATGTATATTCGTTCCTGAATCACTTAAGGAAGGGCAGAGCTCCCCTAACAACGTTGACAACATGCAAGCACCTCAACTTGATAAAAAGTGCATGTGAATAAGAACCATTGTTTGACACTGAATTAATTTATATACTTAGATTACAATCGTATCCAATTCATCGTCCAACAATTTCCTAATGATTCTAGGAACAAAAAATTCAAAACACTACAAATTATAAAAGCCTGCCTAAAATAACCTTTTTTTCTTTTGTAAATTTCCAGAAATGTTCCTGTTTATTATTAGCTAAATAAATCCTTACCCAAATCTTTGTGATTCCATTTTAGGTATTTATACAACGCAAGATGATACCTGACTTTTCTTCCCTGACTATAGTAGCCTTCTCTTCTCCAAACTGTATAGCCTTGAACTTTTCCATTTATTATCATTACTTAGATTCTTCCCATTTTTATTAATTTTGTAGCTCTTCTTTGTGCTTTCTGTATCTATCTTGTTTATCATACCACCTGAGTCTGACATATCATGAACAACACATTTATGGGGTTGTAGTAAGTAGAATGTACTCTATTAAACATATTTATATTAGCAAATGAACATCATTAATGGTATTGTGTTAAAGAATATAACATCTTTTATTTATTTATATTATAAATAAATATTTATATCTGGCTTGTCTGAAGACCTTAATAAGTCTTTCTTTTCAGTAACACAGTTTTATTTTTTATATTCATGTGGCTTTCTAGAAATAGGGATAAAACTGTTTTTCTTTTACCAAGGTATATACCCAAAAAGTGCTAAGGTTTTTAAAATATGCCGATCTAGTAGGAAAAAAAAATCTACAGTTACTGTTGTTTATTGAATAAAGTCCTTATTTTTGTTAAAAGTTAGATAAACAAAAAATTAAATCACTTGTTTTTTATCTTTATATGAGACAAGTTATGATGATTTCATTTAATTTCTATTTAAAGAATTAATAGATTAACAATAGATTTTGAAAATGATGGTAGCAAGAGATGTAGTGATAGTGTAAAGTATATAATACTACAATGAAAAATAAAAAGTAATAAACCTCCTCCTTCGAAATATGTATATGTATGTATGTGTGTGTGCGTGTGTGTGTGTATAAATATATGTAAATGTAAATTGTGGGCCAACTTCTAAACTGGCACATGGGTGCTGTAAAATCTTATAGTGGAAATGCCAGTAATCAATTCAGTGTTATGGGAATTAGTATAAGATATAATAATATTTAGGAACACTAGATGTCCCTCGACTCCATGCCTGTTAAATATACTTACATAGTATATTATAGAGAAATACGTTCTAAAATGATATCATCATTGTTGAGGAAAACTCGTTATTTTAAAATCAGGTACAGTTTTGCTCATTATAGCTCCTTTTAAGCAATCACTTTAAGAAAATGAGCATTTATGCTGTAGTGCCACAAATTTATGCTCCGACAGTTCATTGTAAACTAAGTCTTAGATGAACACTAAAAATATTACAACATAGCAATAAAAAGAGATAAATTTTTCACATTTAAATTTACATTGTTTTGTCAGCCTCATTTTATCTAAAAAGACAGTTCATTGTAAACTAAGTCTTAGATGAACACTAAAAATATTACAACATAGCAATGAAAAGAGATAAATTTTTCACATTTAAATTTACATTGTTTTGTCAGCCTCATTTTATCTAAAATTTTTCATTCATTGATGTCTTTTATTTGTACCCCATGTGTAATATGTAGTTTTGTTACATTAACATGAGTAAATGACCTGGATTTTAATGCAACAGCTGTTAATTTAAAATTATAAAAAAGTCTTTGTATACTAATGGCCAAATGATTTTTAATTGTAAAATTCTGTTTTGAATTACAAATGAGTAATTTTTTCAAAATTAGGTAGTAATGACATAATTAAAATTATTTTGGTAAATAAATTTATGTTCAAGGCTAAAAATTATTATTTTGGGAACAGGTGCCGTGGATTCAGGGTCCTCCTCCTCTTCCTCCTCTTCTAGTTTTGTGAATGGTGCTACCAGCAAAAACCTTCCAGCTGTACAAACTGTTGCTCCAATGCCAGAAGATTCAGCTGAAAACATGAGGTATGCATAAGTATTTGTTTCTTACTTGTTTTACTTTTTCCTTTTTTAATGTTGTGAAAAAATATACAAAAAATACAAAGATATAGTAAGAATTCTTTGGAATATAGGTTAATTATATATTTTGTGATTACATTTCATAATTATTGTTTTGATATTTTGGGCTAGTCTTGTATAAAAATCAGTGTCATTATATTTCAGAGTCTATTCCGAATCAGGGTTACTGTATTTCAGTCTAACCTGAAACATATTGAGTGATTTTAAAACATTGACTGCTGAGGTGACCAGTTAGCTCACTTGGGAGAGTGTGGTGCTGATCACAACCAAGATTGAGGGTTTGGATCCCCACACCAACCAACCACCAAAGAAAAAAAAATAGATGAAACGTTGCTTGGTAAAAAACTGATAAAACATTGTAATCCATTGCAATATAGTGCATGTACATGTTACTGTTTCCAATAAAAGTTAAAACATGCACAAATAGTAAAATGATAAAATTGGGCCTTTAGGGAGGATGATGAAAATTTTAAAATATAAACTTCCGAAATAAATCTGCAAAGTTATACGTAACATATCATTGGAACAATAGCCAAATATTATCCTGTCTATCATGATTAAAAAACATTTCTAGAAAGGACTAGCCTTCATTCTTGGGGTTAAATCATATATGTGCACATGCACATGCACAAACACACATGCATATGTATTCACATTTTTTATAGAATTATAGCACAAATACAGAGTATGAAAGCTCAGTGAAAGAATGAACATGCTTATGTTACTATCATCTGTCAGGAAATAAATTGTTACAAGTACCTTAGTAACCCCCACCTTGTGCTGCTTTCCCAATTGCTATTCTTGCTACTCTTCAAATTCCCCACACTGACTTTTGATACTAGGATAGTCTTGTCTTTTTTGAATTTTGTATAAATGTAAGTACACCATATGTATTCCTTTGTCTCTGGCTTCTTTTGTTCAACATTATGTTTATGAGATTCATCCACTTTGCGTGTAGCAATAGTTCATTTTTATTTATGTATTTATGTATTTATTTATTTATTTATTTGTCCTTTTTGAGACCGGCTGCACCGCGCTCAGCCTGTGAGCACTGTGAGCGCACTGGTCATCCCTATATAGGATCTGAACCTGCGGCGGGAGCGCAGCAGTGCTCCCGAGTGCGCCATGGGCTCAGCCCTTTATTTTATTTTTAATCCTTTGTGTGCGTATACTACAATTTATTAATCCATTTAACTAATGATGGGTGTTTGAATTTTTTCATTTTTAGCTATTATAAATAATGCTGCTATGTAGAGAATAATGCCATTTGTAATTATTGTGGGTGCACTATTGTTATGTGGGTGTACTACACATTAGTTTGCATATCTGTTGGGTAAATGACTTGGAGTGAAATGCTGATTCATAGTGTTTGTATATGTTCATTTTTACTAAGTAATGTCAAATGGTTTTCCAAAGTGGTTATATAAGTTTAGTAACTCAGCAGGGAATATGAGAGTTCCTGTTGTTTCATATCTTTGACAGGACTTAGTACTGTCTCTTTTATTTTAGGTAGAAGTATATTGGTAATCCATTGTCTTTTTAGTTTGCATTTTACTGATGATTAATGAGGTTGAGTACTTTTAAAAATATATACAGATCTTTTGATTTTCCTGTTTTGTGATTTGCCTGTTGAAATCTCTTGCCCGTTTAATAAAACAATTGAGTTGTTTTGTCTTTTTCTTCTTAATTTGTAAAACTTATTGATGCATTTTGAAAATGAGCCCTTTGGTGATTATATGTCATGCATGTATCTTCTCCCATTCTTTGGCTTTTTTTATTGTTTCCTATATGGTCTCTTTTGATCAACAGAAGTTGTAAATTTTAATGAAATTCAATTTATCAATTTTTTATGGGTGCTTTTTGTGTTGTAGAAGTGTTCGCGCATATTTTCTCTACCTTGTCTTCAGGCTGCTTTATTCTTTGCTTTTTATATTTAGATGTATAGTCCATCTAGAATTAACTTTTGTGACTATAATGAGGTAGGATTAATATGGACATGGAGATAACCTAGCACTATTTATTTGAAAGACTCTTATTTCCCCATGCTTTGCCACTTTTGCACAGAATAAGTGTTCATATATACTCGATTACGGTTTGGCACTTAATTCTGTTCCATTCATCTCTTTGTCTATCCT
>NW_007726414.1:1156315-1156660 GCF_000696425.1 Galeopterus variegatus | reverse complement strand
AAAAAAAATAGAGCTCTAGAGAAACTGGTCTAACACATCAGCATTGCATAAACATCAATGTTTAAAGGACAAGAGGAAAGCACATCTAAATCCAAAATGATACTTCTGACTGATTTTAGACTATTACCAATTACTGTGTAAATTAACATTAAAGATAAATATAATTGGTTCTTATATTTTCCTAAAGGCTTTATATTACATACTGTAGGGTGAATCTATGATTGAAAGAAACTGACGATCCAGAAAGATGTGCCGGATTTATCCTTCCCATCTCACCTAACACGTTGCAGGGTGTCTTCAATTCAAGCCTGAGTCCAAATACATTCTTTGCTAAAATTCTTTGCT
>NW_007726414.1:1142484-1154593 GCF_000696425.1 Galeopterus variegatus | reverse complement strand
TTTTTTTAAATTAAAATACTATCTCAAATCACTGTTTCTTACATTTTGCCCTCAGACTTCCAAAAAGCAGCCCAGGGAAAGCGCTACAACTATACAGCCATTCCTGAAATTTCTCTTCTCTTAAAAAAAAAAAAATGAAAAACACTAAATAGCAACATGACAGGGTTGGAATAAAGAGGTGGTTTCCCAGGTGAGACTCATGAAATCTAAATTGTTTGATTTGAGTCTTCAAGGAGAAGCGAGCTTCTCTCTCACCTCTAAGGAGAGACCCAGAGACCCCAGAGAAGAGTAGAAATATGGTCTCCCTGCCATGCTGACACCCTTAATTATGGCTTTTGAGCTTTTGATGTTCTGACACATAAATAGCTAAAAATTTGCTTTTTCATTTTGTGCACTTGCAAGTTGGAAATGTCATCAAGTTTCATCAAGATTGAAATGGGGTCCAATTTGCTAAAAATGCCTCATGCATAAGGAAGTTTTGTGCTTGCTTCCACATGGGAGTCAGCCTGCACAGTGCATTATGCACCTCGTGCTGGAAGGATCTCGACATGCCACTCAAATGCTGAGATGGAGGGAGCAGTCACGCTTCAGGGTCTTTGCACTTTCAGGGGGAGGGGGCCCCTAGGCCTCAAATATTCAATTCCCAAATAAAACTGTTCTATGTACTCACTATAAAAGTACTGACATGTACACTACAACTCCAGCTTCTCCCTGCTCATTATTTCTGAATCACAGAGTGTTATTCTGCCATGGTATGCTCCCAACACAAAGAAAGGCAGGCTAATGGTGAAAAATAATTGCTGTTTTATGTCCCTTTTGCTTTTAGCAGAGTATAAAACCAACTTTTTTTCTTTAACAATAGGAAAGCAAAGTGAATTAGTCAATGGAAAGACTACCTTCATATAATTTCACCCTATCTTTTTAAATTGGGGTTATATCTCCCTTGATTCCACCAGGAGACTGGGAGGAAAAAATATATATATCTTTCTGAATAAGATTCTATATCTAATAGCAAACCTTAGAAAGTGCTTGAGTTGCTTTCTGGGTGAACGTGTTTTTATTTCCTTGCCCAATGTTGATTCTTCCCCCCCCCCCACTGTTCTTCCTATGAATATACACATAATTACTATTTTAAATGGTCATGGTATGGTTCAGGCTACTGAGAATGTACATTGCAAGGGGTCTTGCTATCCAGAGTTCACACTGACCAGAACAGGATCTGAAAATCTGATGGATTATTTCCCACTGGGGCCCCACATCTGAAAGACAAAACCTGGAAATCAGTGCACACTGACCAGAACAGGATCTGAAAATAATCTGATGGATTATTTCCCACTGGGGCCCCACATCTGAAAGACAAAACCTGGAAATCAGTGGGTCCCACACTTTCCAACCCACCCACAGATGAAGATATACACCAAGGCCTTGGCATCCAGTTTAAATGGACTACTGTGAAAGCAAAATCTCTGCGAAGTCTCTTGTGTCCTAAAAATGTACAAGAATTTTGCATTTTATTTCTTAGTGCATCTGTGTTTTTTAAAGATTTTAAAAAATATTTCTAAGCTCCTTGTCACATAGTATAATTGGCTCTCTTTGAAGGTTCACCATGGTTTCAAGTACATCATGACCCAGTTCTTCCTAACTTGGGGGTGCTTATACCTTCCTCTACATGTTGAGAATTAAGGGTCTATATGATCATTATAGTTTTAATAATCATATAGACCCTTTATATGTTACCTTGTGCTTTTTCTTCTATCAGCATCATCAAAATATTAGCCAACATTAATTATCTACTGTTATGTCAAGCACTCTGCAAACGCTTTGCATGAGTTATTTCACTTAACAGTTAAAATACCCCTGCATAGCTCAGTTGGTTAGAGCACAATGTTAATAATCTCAAGGTCAAGGGTTCAGATCCCCATCCAGGCTAGCCACACACACAAAATAGTAATAATAATAAAATTTTTAAAAATAAGTAAAATGCCCCTGTAGGTAGGAGCTATTGGCTCCATTTTACAGATATGGAAACTGAGGCTTAGAGAAATTAAGTAACTTACAGTACCACAGCCTAGAAAAACAAGTTTTTGCTGGTTACTACACTATATTTCCTATTCATATTTGCTTTCCACAAATATAAAAGTCTTATAAGGATTAATTGGATTCTAACATTTAGAAGAGGAAACCAAGACTCCCAGCTTAACATCACACAATTAATAAACTGCAGAACAATCAATTCAGGACCTTCTGACTCTAACAACATTAGCTTTCCCATTCTAGCACAGATGCTTAGAATTTCCAATTTTACACTTCTAGAAATCTATGATAGAAAAAAAAAAAAGCTTAAATGATTCAATACATGATGAAAGCGGGAGTCTTTATTTTCATGCAGATAGTCTCAGGATTAAGGGCAAGACATAAGGATTCAATGATCTTAATTGTGAAAGAATAGAAATTTCATTTGTCACTCCACAATTTCAATAATGCTCCTTTTTTTTTTTTTTTTTTCAAGAATGGGTGATAGTTACAGGAAATTATAGTAACCTCTTAATTTCTAAGATGATGTTTTCAAGTGCCTTTTCCTAGTTAAAGATTGGATGACTTTTTTAGCTGCTGGTAACAAAGAGGTCAACTAAGAATTTTTGCCAATAAAAAGTTTCCTATCTTCAGAACTGTCCAAATCAGGAGTGGGCTATCCTGTGCAGTAGTAAGTTCCCTGCTCTTAGGGAAATTCAAGTAGAGCTAGTTGACAACTCGTCAAGGATGTAACAGAAGAGATTCGTGTTTCAGGGTGACAGACCTTTTGAAAATCTAATAAACGCTGTGAACAATTTCTCCATAAAATGTATAGATGTGCACAATTTTGCTTACGGTGGGGTAAGGAGATTTGCTCTGCCATGTCTGTGTGGCAGAAAATCATATGGCTTGGGATGAATCCCATACATCTAGATGTAGGGAACAGTATGTAAACTAGAGAGCATTCCCATAGCTTTTGACCCTTCTCTCTCCTTCAACCTGGTTTCCACATACACACGGAAATAGCAGCTACAACCTGGCAGTATTTAATTTGGCCTACGTAATGGTTTACTTTGCTTATTTTTTTAATTTGTTAAATCAAGAGATTTCACATAAAAGTCCAGATTTCTGGCTTCTGTTGAAAAAAATTAGAGACTCAGGTAACCATGGGCCTGCATTCCAGCACAGTAGCAGTTTTGTTGATGCTGAGTGGAGGCAATTCCTTTAGAAGGGGCATGCCGGGTTGCCATAATCCACGCCACTCACTATGGCCACTCTCAGCCTGCTTTATTTATTTGTATATTACCTATTTCACTACACCTTTGAGTTCACAATTCCTGATATAGAAAAATGGTTTTTGTTGGAAAAATTCCTAAATTGGCTGTCAAAGGAGCTGGTATGCTCCCCTTTAAGCACACTGTCTTTCTCAATAGAGACACACAATACAGAGGGAGAAAAAGGGAGAGAGGTGAGGACCAAATCATACAAGCAGAGCAGAGAAAACCTGTGCTTTTTGCAATCAAAGCCCAAGGAGTAGCCAAATACATCCATTAACATTCACTCAGTACGCCCATTTTCTCCTGAGGACTTCAAAGAGACACCCAGTTAGCGTGTAGAAGACCAGGGACGAGATGCAATCTTGTGAACCAGGAGCTGACTCTCCAAGCCCATTGACTGTGAGCTTGAACTTGAAGCTGTCTGTATAGAAACAGAGATGGATTCTCCCTTCCTTGCCCAATTCGCCCTGTAGAATAGACAACGCTGTCCCCACTACCCCCACCCCCCCACCCCTTCCACCCAGATAATTGGAAACTGTAACTTATTAACTGTAGATCTTATAAACTGAATTCAAATAAGACAAAGATCGAATCACTAAACATCCTGAAAATGGAAAGCATTTCACCTCTATTGAATGCTCACTGAACTTAAACTTCATATTAACTGTGAAGGAAAAGACCTAAGTCAAGAACATATAGGAAATGTTAAAATACATCAAAGACAAAACCCAGTAGATATAATTAGAGAATTGATCATTTATTTCTAATGCACTAGCATTGGAATTCTACCAAATCTTCATAACTTGTACTATAAACACTCATAATTTGTAAGCATCATTCAAGTTTTCTAACAAGGAACTGATAAATTATGTTGGGCAAATAATCTGCATACTAAATGTGTGCAATGGAAACAGGAAATTAAATACTGAAATGTGTAAATAATATACAGTTTGGTGTGTTGGGTTTTTTTACCCACTTGATTGGGTTAAATCCCAGCTTTGAAATAATAGATGTCCCAATGCATATCCTTGTTATTCACACAGAGAAAATTGGCAGGTGTATCAGATCCAGGTTCACACCGGCAAGGAAATCGGAAGTTCTCTGATGAGCTCCATTTGGAAGAGATACTTCAGAAAATATCTATAGAATGTTTTTCTAGACTTCCAAAAACTATATTTGGGGCTTTTTTTTTCTCAAGTGTATAACCACCTTTGAAAATTGGAATAAAATGTCACTGGTTCAAAAGACTATGGTAATATGAAACCCAGTGGGAATACTGCCAAGACTAAATTAATCAGAATATTTATATAGGACCTGGATTCTGTAGCTGAGCCTTTGCTGAAAATTTCCTCAAAATGCCATTTCACCACCTATTCCTGGTAGGTCATTCAGGAAGACTTTGCTAAAGCCACATGCATGTAGGCAAAACCCATCAGACACTATTTTCTTCTTCGGGACAGTAATTTCTGGGAGGAGAAAAGCTGAGGCTGAAACATCCTCACAGGTCCACACAGGGAGCCGTGCCAGTACAGAAAGGAGGCACAAAGAATTCCAGAGTGCAGCAAACAGTTTCTGAAGGATGGAGTTGGGAAAGAGTAATAAATGTTAACCAGGCAAAGAACAGGTAAGTGTGTTCCAAGCAGAGGGGGCCACACTGTAAGCAAGAACTTGAAGGGATGAGACATATTTGCCAAAACATAAGTAGGAGGTGGGGAAAGTTTAGACACAAAACTGCAGGAGAAAGCAAGCCCACCTGAAGGCTGTAAAGAACAAGCTTGAAGAAGATAATAACGGTACCAGCAAAACACATAATTGACAAATGATTAGTATCCAGAATGTATAAAGAATACTTATAAATGAATAAAAAGACGACCCAGTTGAAAAACGGATAAAAACTTTGGACAGGAAATTTCCAGAATACAAAGCCTAAATTACCATAAAAACATTTAAAAGGATGTTTAGTTTTGATAATAATCAGAAAAAGTAAAATCAAAACAACAACAAGGTACCATGTTAAACCCATCAGACAAAAACCTGACAATACTGGGTGTAATGAAAATGTAGAGGAACCAGAATGTTCCTACATTGTTAATGGGAGTGTAAAGTGGTAAAATCACTCTAGAGAAAAATTTGGCTGTAGTCAACAATAGTCTCTTTGAGCCAACAATTCTTCACCTTGCAATATGTCTTAGAAATAAATATCACACATATATATAAATGTATGTGTGTAAGACTCTTTACAGTAGTATTGTTTCCACTTGAAAAAATATATAGAAATAACTTAAATGCTTAACAACAGGAAATAACCAAAAAAAGCATGGTAAATTCATACATTACAATATTAAATTGCATTGAAAATGAACTAGAGCCACACATAGCGAAGGTAAATCTCCTAACTTTAATATTGAGTAAAGAAGAGAAAAACAAGTTGCAGAAAGATATAAACCTTATTCATTACAATATTAAATTGCATTGAAAATGAACTAGAGCCACACATAGCGAAGGTAAATATCCTAACTTTAATATTGAGTAAAGAAGAGAAAAACAAGTTGCAGAAAGATATAAACCTTATTGTGTCCATCATATAAAGTTTTAAAACATGCAAATCATAATCGATATTGCTTGGAGACTCACATGGATGTAGTAAAAGATGAAGAAAGGCATAGGAAATGGGAACAATAATCTCTGCACTGAAGAAAAGGGATTTTTACTAGGCAGAGGCAAAGCCCCTGGGAGTTTCTGTTTATCCTGGTAGTATTTTATTTCTTAGCAGTATGGTAAGGACATAAGAATTAATTATAATATCCTTTATACTTTTTTGTATGTCCAAAACACTTCAAAGTAAAATTTTAAAAATAAAAAAGAAGGCTCACTCAGCAGGAGGAAGAAAGGAACAGGATGGGGGAGGAAAGGGAGAGACAAGACGTAGTGAGACCACTTCCAATTTACAGGAGTCCCTGCCATTGATGAAATGACACACCAACCCTACACTTCCCAACAGGGATTGGGCTAAAGGCTGGCTTTACCTGAACTCTCATCTCACAATCGACTTTGCAATAGTCCTATATCAAAAATAAATAAATAAATAAAACACAAAGGGGTAAATTTGGCAGAAGAGGCACAAACTTAAAGCTGGAGAACACAGAGGACTCCATTCTCATTCAAAAGTAATAACAAGTTCCCTGAGGAGCGGGGGAAAGCTAATTTAACCTTTCAACCCCTTGTTCCGTATTATTATGTGGTAATAATAATACGGAGAATGTGAGGATTAATAAATTCATTTCTCAAGCTTTGTAGATAAAAATGTGCTCCATAAGTGCTTTATTTTAAGAACTATGGAATGATTTGTTTATTCCAGTATCCCATTCAGCCATTCCTTAAACCTTATCTCCCCATTCTGGTTTTTGAGATGAATATGGGGTCTTTTAAATGACTGTGAGTAACCTTTGAGGATTATGCGTTTTAAGCACTGGTTCACAATGAATGTGTGACCAGATATATGTCACATAGGAGAAAGTCAAAACTATAATCCCTAAGAGGTTAATGATACAAATTGTATTTGGAGTTTCAATTTGCTGCAATAATTTTGAGCACTTTAGAATAAGTGACTTTGGCCTTAGCACCCAATGTCTGCCAATACAAACATCTGATTTAGGGTCTCTTAGGAAAAAGCTAAGTTTGGGGCTGGAAGGTAGCAAACCAAGTCATAAAATTCAATGGAAATATGTAGACTTTGTTCTTTATAAAGATGAAGAAGTTTCTTTGAGTAGTTTTCCTAGTAGCAGGTAATGACTTACCCAATTTATCACACTTCTTTGCCTAGCCTCCCTTTGGGAAAAGAGCCCACGCTTGGAATAAGGCTATCCCACTTTTGAGAGGCAGTAGGACCCATGACATAGAAACAAAGTCATGAGTGTTGTCCAGGGCTCCCATCTCTCCTGACCTTGGCTTTGTTATGTCCCTACTTGAACAACAATTCTGGCTTTTTGTGAAGACACCGAATTCATTTATTTGTCTCACGATCATGTATCAGAGGTGTGGCTTTTCACAGTTCTCTTTTACCAGCTGTAAGAAAACTAGTTGTTGGAGTGGCATCCCGCATTCATACTGTGGGTCAGCATTTCCCAAATAACATTCTGAGCTGTTAATATGGGATGTGTAAGGGGAGAAAAAACAAGTTTTACGATTCATCAGTCATATCACCACCATGACTTCTTCCAGAAAGATCACAGGACATATTGGTATTTTCAATTCAGAAAATGTCACAAATGAGTTTGTCTTTGTTCAGTCCAGTATTTCCCAAACTCATCAGACCATCTCTCAACCTCTCATAGTACACTAGGATTATACAGAACAGGGTTTGGCCAACACTGTTGGATGCCACCTCCTGTGACCTCGCTCCCAGCATGAGGAGCTACACGGACAGTAACAACACATGCTGGTAATTATTTAATTGATCCTGTAAGCAGTTTCTAAGATGGTCCCCAAAGATCCCCAACTCTTAGTATTAATGACCTTGGGTAGTCTCCTCCCTTTGACTATATGCAGGACCTGTGACCTACTTCTAACCAAAAGGTAATAGTGTGTCATGTCCATGATTAGTCATAGATGTGACTTCCATCTTGTTAGCAGACTGTCTCTCTTACTGTCTTTGATGAAGCATGTAGGAGAGGCCCACATGGCAAAGAACTGTTGGTGGCCTCTGTCCAATAGGCAGCAAGAAACTGAGGCCCTAGTTCAACAACCTACAAGGAACTAAATCTTGCCAATAACCACGTGAGCTTAAAAGTATGGCCGGCCCGGTGGCACACTGCTACAGTGCGCCACTTGGGAGCACGGCGGCGCTCCCATCGAGGGTTCGGATCCCACATACGGACCGGCCGCTCACTGGCTGAGCGAGGTGCGGGCGCAACACCGAGGGTTGCGATCCCGTTGCCGGTCCAGGTCCGGTACGGGCGCAACACTGAGGGTTGCGATCCGTTGCCGGTCATGAAAAAAAGGCAAAAAGGAAAAAAAAAAGTAGATCCTTCCCTTTAAGTAAAACCTTCAGATGAGACCCCAGCCCTGGCCAACACCTTGACTGCAGGCTTGTGAGAGACCCTGAAGCAGACAGTACAACTAAGCTGTGCCTGGACTCCTCACCACAGAAGCTATAAGATAATAAACGTGTTGCATTAAGCCTCCAAGTTCGTAGGAATTTGTTGTGCAACAATATGTAACTAGTGCAATTAATTAATTAATTATCGGTTAATAACCTTCTATGTGTTAGTAATATGCATTGGGATACAAGGATAAGTAAAATTATCAACTTTCTCTGACCCTGCAGAACTGCTAGCATAGTGGGGGAGATAAACATTTATATATTTCCACAATAATATTATAGTTAACATTTACATAGCACTTATCACGTGGCAGGCTCTAAGTATTTTCTATATATTTTCTTATTTAATCCTCACAACAACTCCTACGAACTATCATTGTCTACATTTTATAGGGGAGGAAACTGAGGTCAAGAGAAATTGAGTGATTACCCAGGGTCTCATTCCTGGTAATTGGCAGAGCTCAGTGTTGAACCCACTTCGTAACCATGATGCTATAACCACACTAACAAATTTGAAATGTACACTGTGATGAGTCCTACAAAGAAAAAGCATGTGGTCCTAAGAGAGTCTATTATAGGGGATTTAACCCAGCCAGGGAGAAAGGGGCTATCCTTCATACTGAAATATGAAGGATGAGTAAGAGTTTATTAGAGAGAAACAGGAATGCCAGGCTATGAGAATAGCAAACACCAAGGCCCTGTGGCAGACAGGATTAAATAAGGCCATTAGGGATAGTGCTGAAACACTGAGGAGTTGAGAGATCAGAGGAACCAGACCATGCAGAGCATTATAGATCACAGCCAGGAGCTTTGTCTTTATCTTAAGAGCAATGGAATGGAATGCCACTGAAAGTGTTTAATTGGAATAGGCAGAATGGGAGGCTAACATGATCATATTTTCATTTTGATTCTGGAGCAGAACAGATTGAAAGGAGTCAAGAATAAAAGTCTGAGGCTATTAGATTAGTTCAGGCAAGAGATGATGGTGGTGATCTAAACAAAGGAGGCAGGGGTGAAGATGGAAGCAGCAGGTACAATCAGGATATATTTTGCAGATGACAATGAACAGAGACTGAATAAGGGGAGGTGAGGGGAGAAATAAAGGATGAGTCATAGGTTTCAGCCATGCATAAGTTGAATTTTATATAATTTGCACCAGTTGCAGGCGGATGGCTACATGATTTCCAAAGTCAAAGGCAGCGCTTCAGAAAAGTTGGCCCCCAGAGTCAGGTTTGTGGTTTCCCCATATCACAACATAAAACATAAAAAGCTTACTACAGAAAGTTAGGGGTTGCAAAACACCCCCCAAAGGTACCTAAGGGATTTGACCTAGGACTTAAATCACTCATTCAAAAATCAAATAGCTTTGCTTTTAGAAAACAGATTTTTTAAAAGAATGGGCCAATATGGTTTTGCTCCAGGCATCATTTCAAACACTCTCTTCAGAAGTATTTCTGAGTCTCAGTTTGAATCTCTAAACTAAAGAACCAAAGAGATCTGCCCACTCCACCCCGCCACATGGGATACATGGAATTTCACAATCCCAACTTCCTCCCTCCACAGCTGTCCAGGGCTCCTCTCTGCACCATACCACAAACACTGCCCCTGCATCCACTTTGCAGGACATTCCTAAATGTGACCCGCAGAGGAGCCCAGTGAGCACTATGTTCTTATGAATAAAGAAGAAATTAACTTAGAGATAGTTTCTTTCATTCAGAAGATGGTTATGACCCAGGTCTAACACAAAGCGGGTTACCTAGTCATCTCCAAACAACCAACCCATCTTTTTTCTTCAGGCAAAAGACCTACAATCCAAGCCAATGTCAGTCCACTGTAGGACAATCCTCTAGAGTCGTAATGGCTGGTCCAGCTCCTGTTTAGTTTTTGTTAGTCTCAACATCCTTATCTACAGAATGGGCATAATAATAGGTACCCATAAAGTTGCTATGAGAACTAAGCAAAGTAATCCATAAAAGATGTTTGATACATTGCTTAACATAGAGTGTGTCCTCCATAAGTATTTGTTATAGTGATTATGCCCTGTCCAGTGCTTTCCAAAAAAGGAGCCAAGAACATTGAGGGCAGAGAAAAGACAGCCATTAGCTACTGGAGCTTCACAGTGAAGTGGAAGAGACATGGAACAAATGAAGGCTGTAATAATGAGGGTCAGGAAAGATACCCAGATAGAGTGTGTCCTCCATAAGTGTTTGTTATAGTGATTATGCCCTGTCCAGTGCTATCCAAAAAAGGAGCCAAGAACATTGAGGGCAGAGAAAAGACAGCCATTAGCTACTGGAGCTTCACAATGAAGTGGAAGAGACATGGAACAAATGAAGGCTGTAATAATGAGGGTCAGGAAAGATACCCACCATGCCCTGACCACTCACCTCCCTTGCTCCTCCAGGAGAGCCCCTCAGAATCCCTGACATCAGTCTGCGGAAGAACATTTGAAGAACATCGATCTGGTGGAAAAACCACTAGACAACACATCAAGAGACCCTCCCCTGAGAACTTTATAAAGGAAATCACTAAACTTGTGCATCTCAGCTTCCCCTTCCACAGAGGAAAGGTGTCACAGTCACATCCACACACAAAAGCACATCTGCATGTAGGACAGGATAAGATGAGACACTAAATAGGTCAATGAAGAATTAAAGCGATTAATCAGTGTGTTTAAAGCACCGACTACATGCTCAGCAATGTGATGAATACTGAACAGAATACAGGATGAGTTTACGCAGGGCACCAGCTTGGGGACAAAGGAGAGTGGTTCTTCTTTGGGTGGGAGAAAGAATAGCAGTTTTAAAACTAAATAGTACAAAGCAGAATATAACAAAATAAATGATGTAGTAGAGATGATCATATTACACTATTTTAGGGCAATGAGAGAACGAGAAGAAAGCTTCGTAAAGACCAGAGAGCATGAGCTGGGTCAAGAAAGATGACAAAACAGAATGTAGAAGCTGTTCCAGGTAAAAGACAACCCAACTGATGACCCGAAGCTGGGAACGATTAAGGCACATTTGGAAAAAACCAAAGTGTCTGTTATGTGTATTAAAAGAACATACATTTAGCTTTAAAGAAGCATAATCTTTGGGAACTTCATCTAATTCCACTCTCATTTCATTACTTAATGTCAAAGCAGATATTATTTTGCATAAGGGCAAATTGAGACCAGAGAGGTTCATTTCCAAACCAGAGCGAACCAGCACAATGGAGACCCAGGGCTGGAGCCTAGATCTTCACTTTCTAGACTTCTCGTAGACATTATGGTCTCAGGCTCAGTGAAGAGAAAGTAAAAACAAAAAAAGAAAAAAAAAACACCTCTATTCTCTTTTACTTCCCTCATGAACTAAAAGACAGACAGGGTCCTAAAATGTAAACAAGTGCTGTTCAACTAAAGAGTTACGACTGTTTCTTCCTCCTGATGACCCTGTGTGTGCCCTGTCATTAGCTATCTTTGCGTTCACGTCTCCTGATTTTTAGAAGAATGCAGTTAAGAGTGATGAAAGCTGCCGTGGCATCTATTATGTGCTTGTCCTCTGAGCCACTAGTTTCTGGAGACATCACCAAATATTTGCACGTCGCACCCAGTTCTTGATGTTGCCATGCTTTTCCACCAAATGACAGTCTTGTGTCCACTTGCTTATTAGGCTGTACATATATGTCAGCCTTCTTTAATATTGGAAGTGGTTACTTTCAAGGTGCTTTATCAACA
>NW_007726414.1:1138444-1142270 GCF_000696425.1 Galeopterus variegatus | reverse complement strand
TACATATATGTCAGCCTTCTTTAATATTGGAAGTGGTTACTTTCAAGGTGCTTTATCAACAGCTTGGAAGGTAGTCGTTCAAGGTGACCGTGAACAGACTTTTGTAAAATCAGTGAACGGGAAGTCAATCCCTACTGATAAAGTTTTACTTTAAATTAGCCATGTGCCATAAAGTTGACAAAAATTGTTCTGGCTTTAGTAGGCAGATGTGCCTAGCACACATCTTAGGACAATCTCAGGACAGACCTTGCAAACCAAATGAATCCCACCAAACTGACACCACTGTGGACTTGTTTCAATTGAAAGCTCTATGGCTGAGCTGAGAGAGGGCCGGGAAATACAAATGCATTCGTGTGAAAGGCGGCTGCGACCTATGCCTGAGGGCTTCACACACACCATCATTTAGGATCGTCGTCTCTCAAGCGCCTTGAAATGGTTGGAAATTATGCAGACTGTGCCATGTTGCAGCCTAATCAAAAATAGACTTAAGCATTTTTCCCCCTTAGGTCACGTGTTAGGTCACCCAACACAAAGTACAATATGCAAAGCCATCCAAAGTGTCGATTCACCCCATTTGTATGTGGTCTGTGATGGATGGATGAGCAGAGATTAAACGAGACCCCTTTCTCAGAGGCTAACATAAGTTACCGTCCCACTTACATGTCAAGTCTAAGTATAATATTAACATATACATTGATCCTGCTTTTTAGAGGAAGGGGGGGAAAGGATTTCTAATATGCTACTGCATGCAAAATTTATTTGAGTAAATAATTATTTTTAAACCTAAGATTTAGGCAGCTTTAGTATTCCACATTATGCTAATGTTTGACAATTACTAAGTGTGAGTATCAGCCAGTGATTTTTTTTTTTTTAAGTTTAATTTAAAGCAATTTGACATGGAAAGGTTATTACTTTAGTTGCCAATAAAAGCTGTACTTTTAACATAAGTGTACAGGAGGCCCTAGGGTATGTGACTATTATCTTTTCTGCAATTATGTGGTGTTCTACATAAATGCTAAAAAAGAAAAAACTTAGAAATATCAGAAGTACTAACTTAGATACAATATTAAAGTTGAATAGAAAAAAAATGGAAAACCGATTATTTAAGCCACAACATGGGTTGAGGTTTCCTCCTAGAGGTTATACTGGGAACAACACCAGCTGGCTTTGAATAAATTAATTCAAACTATATCTTAAAAACACACACTTAGCAACCAGAATATCGATTTTATGAACATTCTGTCTTGAGATGCAGTTGTTCAATTTCACAAGCTAAATGCCATTAACAGTAAGAGCAAGCCTCTGAACCAATTAGCCTATTTTCTGGAGTTGCTGTGTTACCAAAATAAAAAGAACATTTCTCAGATGGTATTTGCCATCCTAAGCTTTCATATGTCTTGGAGAAAAGAAAATAATTTATTACCAGTAATTGGGTAATCTAAACTTTTTCTCTTCCCTTGGTCTTTTAGAAAGATTGGACTTTAACAAAACAAAATAAAATAATGATATTTTCTTCTTAAAAGGGAAAAAGGCAGTCCTATCCCAGCTCCCCTCCCTTCACCTTTTTACATTTATCTCTGAGGTGTTCATATCTAACTAATGGGAGAAAGTCAAGGAAAAGGGTCTAGGAAAGAATTTAATCAATAGCTACTGTCAATTTTTCATTATTATGGGATACTCCCTTCCTATAGTAGGAAATCACTCAAGAAAAATAAGGACAGCAAAATGGGGACATTCACCCAGCCATCTGCTTAATAGGAGCATTTAATCCATCAAAGGAGAGAGAGTCGGGGCTGGGGAAAACAGTCCCACATTCTGCCTATGAAGATTGACTCTTGGGAGCAGAAGTTGCTCCTGGACAAACACATTTTTAAAAATCCTGCACAAGTTATTATTATTATTAACAAGAATAACATTATATGTTTTTGGAAAATATCCATGTCCCTGGCCCTGACCTAAACACCTTAAAAGCATCACCTTATTACCCCTCAAAGTAACCCAGGGAAGCAGGTATTGTGCTTTCTGGCATCTTTCATATGAACAAGACAAGGTCCCAATGACTGGAGATCGTGCTGGGAGTCCAACCCCAGCCTGTCTGTCTAAAAATGCCCCACCTTCTGGCAGCGAAGCAGTTAGCAGCACAGGCTTTCTGAGTTTGAATCCTAACTTTATCATTTCCAAGCTCGATTTGACTTAGTTTCTCTGCACATAAACTGGGGATAATAATTGTACTTACCTTATAAAGTTGTTGTGAAAATGGTACGTGTTGATGCATATTAAGCATTAGAACCTGGTTTATAGTGTGGACTCATTAATAAATGCGAATTTGTATATTATTATTTCTTTTTTTCATCACTTATCTATTAGATTCCTTTGGTAAAAAAGGTCTTCTATTCTTGTCTGGGCATTTGGAGAGATCCCCAAATAAACGAGTCTTCTGGGAAAAAGTGAGAATGTAACAAATACAGACAGGTTTTGTTTTCCTCATCCTCAAGAGCAAGTAGTTTGTTTTTTCAAGCATCCTCTTTTATTGCCTCAGTTTATTGGAGAGGAAACATATTTTTAAACATAGCAACTTCTATTTTGACTCTTTCTCAGTGATCAACAGGGTCTGCTTTTCATTTTGCAGAGGCATAAACTTATATCACATCAGGAGGTTTCTGATGAAGACAACTCACTCGCTAGTGAATGTGCCTAGTCACCTGCCCAGTGCCTGTCTCACAGTTTATTGTGATCAACATAACTCTTATCTGAGACCTGAAAGGAGCACTTATATTTTCTTATAATCTCTATCTCATTGTATAGGGAGAAACATGCACAATGGAGATATTTGCAAACTGGTGAACACAAGGGGCTCCTGTAATACCTCAGAATCATTTAACCTTTAACCTTTAATCGTTTAACTGCATGAATTATCTTGTTTGATATTCACAGCATAAATATTATAGAGATATTATTGTACAGTTTCAAAGAAGAGGAAACCGAAGCTCAGCAACTAAACCACAATGACCCATCCATCTCAAATACGTGTCATAGTCTAACAGCCTCTACAAAGCATCCCAAATTTTACAGACAAGAGCTTTCTCTCATTCTGACCTTTCCCATATGCCTTACCTTCCATCCTTAGTTACTTTCTCACTTCCATTATGGATGCGCCACAATGAATGTTATTTTGCTTCCTTCTCCCTCTTGTAATATCGCTGCAGTTTTCCTTTGAAACTACCCCTTAATCTATTCTTAGTCTTTGTGACTGACTTAGTAGGACTAATCTAGTCCCAGATCACGGGCACCAGGTTTGATCAATCAGAACACATATATTCTGAGCAAAGAGGCCAGTTCAAGGATTGGCATGCAACCCAAGCCTGACTATTATTGGATGTCTGTTGGAAGCATTAGAAAAGAGAATCTGTCATTTTCCTGAGGTTGCTTGAATTCTAGACTATAAGCACTTGGAGACCCTAAGTGAAGAGAACTGCCTGTGAATAAAGCCACCACAGAGAAAAGCAGATGCAAAATATGAAAATAAAGTGAATTTTTATACTGTCGTTTAAGCCCTGGAATTAATCCATTTCTGAAGCAGTGCTATCCCCTAGACTTTTCAGTTATGTGAGCCAAGAAAGCCCTTAAAGCCACCACAGAGAAAAGCAGATGCAAAATATGAAAATAAAGTGAATTTTTATACTGTCATTTAAGCCCTGGAATTAATCCATTTCTGAAGCAGTGCTATCCCCTAGACTTTTCAGTTATGTGAGCCAAGAAAGCCCCGCTTTAACTTATATGAAAATAGGCTAGGTTTCTGATATTTGCCCCTCTCCCTAATACACTC
>NW_007726414.1:1091588-1138016 GCF_000696425.1 Galeopterus variegatus | reverse complement strand
GCTTTAACTTATATGAAAATAGGCTAGGTTTCTGATATTTGCCCCTCTCCCTAATACACTCATCAATGCATCCCTTTACCTATAAGCATACTGCTGTCCTTTGGAGTTGTGACCTGCCTCAGTGTCTGCTGTAGACACTGAAGTCCTAGAGAGCTGAAATGCCCATGGTTCTCTTTTGATCATTCTTGGCACATTTCTCTGAGTCCATAGGCAATTCGGATGATAAATAAGAAAGACAATGTCTTCCCCAGCCCACTCCATTTCTTAAATTGGAAAGCCGCCTTTCTCTTCTCTCCTGTTTTCTACTGAGTGGGAAAAGAACTCTGGTGTCATCTCTGCTAATGAGAACGTGCTTGGCTCCCCGACTTGGGTATCAGTAGGCTCCATGTGGAAGGAATCATTGAGTGAATAGAGCTGCTGTGTTTCAAATGTGGGGTTTATTTACGCACATGTGTGCATACAGAGAAAAGGGTCTTTGGCTGGGACCCCTAGGATGGCAAGAATATGTCTCCAAAGCAAATGGCACTGGCTATTTCTTCTAAAACATACATTTACATCTACCAGGAAACTTTCTAAGTTCATTTTCCATCAAATTAAATAAACTAATGTTTTTGCAGATAGGATTCTGGGCTGAGACCTAGTCAACCCAGAAGACAACTTATGGCCCAAAGCTACATAGCCTGCGAAGGCAGACTTGGCCAAGCAAGGGGGCTATCTTTTAGCCATTGGTCACTGTGAACATTTCAGAGAAACAGAACATGGTAAGAGGCAAGAGGAGAACTTTAAGGTAGCGAACCCTCAGAGTCCTCCAGGAGAAAAGCAAAGGCTAATTAAAGGCAGCCTGAAGCTCAGAGATGGAATGTTCTAGGCTCAGAGAGAGGTTGTATGGTGCATTGACTTTGCAATCAGACAGCTGTGGGCTTGATTCTGGGCTCAGTCATGAGCTCTGTCAAGTTACTTTACTTTTTCTGTGCCTCGATTTCTCCCCTCAGCTAAATGGAATTAACGATGCCTTCCGAGATTGTCACAGGGATTAAATGGATGAGCCTGTGCACATGTACAATACTGAGGACATTGCTTGCATATGTGAAGTGCTCTGTACACGTTGACTCTGCTGTTAGAACTATCATCATTACAAGAACTGATTATACAAAAAGACTTCTTAAACAAGGACGTTTAAAAGAATTCAAGAACAACATAGGCCACTACTTAGGGGCCTGAATTTATAGAATTCAAAGAAGCCAATTCTAGAAAAAATGGTACCAGTCTTGGTAGAACTTCCAACCAAAACCCACTTCCAGGCTGGAAGTCTGAAGTTCGTGTTCTAGCCAACCCAAACAAAACTGAATGTGGTGAAGGAAACCAAGTCAGGGTATCTGATAAGCTTTACCAGCCAAGCCAATAGACATCGAGACCTCAACTATGCTAGGATAAGGTTTGGGCAGGACAAGCTCAATTCTCTGTCTTTGTATTTCTCTTCTTTCATTTCAGATCCTGAGTAATAGATCCTTTTGAAAATACCCAAATTTGTCTTGGTTAAAATAAAGGTAAATCATTTTAACACAGAAGATAAAGGGGTCGGTGCACCCACAGAGGACAGCCAGGAGTTCACAATGTAGAGTCAAGTGTGACTGCAACACATGAAGATATGAGACGAGGCAGAGCAAGCCATGGTCCCTGCACCAGTCTCATGAAGGAAGCTTCTTTGTCGGTTCCAAGGATAAAATTTGCTTCCTTCAATGGTTTTCTTAGTAAAACAGACTGATCTTTTGTTGAAATAAACTGCCACATCCAATAAGAATTTCTTGGAAGGTTTTTGGAAATAATACAACTGCCATGATGAACTCTTACTTCAAACGGGATTACGAAACCCATGGTCAATTTTTAGACCTTCCTAAGTTGTCTACAACTCTTAATACTGTTTTCTTCGTTCAGCTCTAAACGGAAGCCCTAGAGACATAGGCTGTGATTGTGGTTTCACTAGCTGATTGACTTATGACTTCTTTAAAGTACTATCTCATTTCAGCACAAGAGAACTTGTCCGATTGCTCTTTTTCTCACATTAGTCTTTCCTGTATTTTTGGAGGAAATAGGTTGTGAAATTGACAGTAACTGTATCATAGATTTTGAAAGAAGTTGGCACTATATAATTCCTTGTGCTTAAATTGGGTCCACTAGCAATGGTCATTATATTATGCATGTTAAAATGTTAACCAAATTAGGAAGAAATACAGAATTTATTCAAAAAATTTGGGAGAGATAGGAGTTTCAGGGGAGGAATGACTTTACTCAATATATCAAGAAGTCCCAAAAAGTGAATTTAATGGAAACTCTGTAACAGAGAAGTCAATCAAATTATAAACCAATCCAAATCAAAGTAGTCCCATTGACCACCCCCAAATGGAGAGAATGTACCAAATGAGGCGTGCCTTGAAATGCTCAAGCCTCACTGAACAGGCTCCCCTTCATTTGTCCCACTGTTGTGAGTGGCAATGAAGTAGCTAGCAATCAAGTCATTAAAATGATGATGGAAAAGAGGGAACCCAAAAAGAATTCTTGCATGGCTATTCAAGAAGTTAGCCCCCACCAACAAAAAGGATATTAAGCAGATAAACTATTAGCTATTCTCTGATGTCCCCCCCAAAATTTTTTAAATAGAAAATGTAGTGAAAACTTTGTCATTCACTCTATATAGGTAAGTTTAGACCAGTACATAGTTGGAAAAGGTACCCATTCCATGGTTTGACTTGAGAGGCATCTGAAGCCATGCCACAACCAAATATAACATCTTGACCTCCTTATCTAGATAACCTAACTAACCCTCTTCCCTCTGCCCTCACTGACTCCTCCCCAGACTTCATCCCTCTCCACCTAGTCTTGAGGTAAGACATCTTATTTCCAAGCACTTGCTATTATAATACAGACCTTTTTCCCAGGAGGAATAGGCTTGTGACCCATTGCTAAGAATTCATTAATTTAGCACTATAATTGGTTGGTTAAGTCTGCTGTGGTTTCATCTCCATCTGTAAATTGGGAATAATAATGATACTTACCTCATAGAATTTTTTGCCAATTAAATAAAATAATTTATATAATATTCCTGGAACACAGTAAGTGCTCAATAGGTGTTAGCCCGTTTTGTAGTTATTGTTGTTTGTAAGTAATAAGATGCCAGCCTTATGGTTATGAATTTAAAAATGTGGAATTAACAAGGAGGGAAAGTTCTGTAATGCAGGGAGATGCTCAGTGGAGCATCACAGCACGAGGGTGGGGACCAAGGGAAGTGGAGACAGGCATGAAAGCAAGGGCCTTTTCCATCACTCTACTTCTGAACAAATGCGTCCTCTCTGATACCAGTACAGTCTATCCTCTGAGAAAGGGGGAAAGAAAATAATCTCTTCAAATTTCATTAAATGGTTCACAGGCCACTTTTTTTTTCCCCTTCTAAGTAGAACCAGGCTGTGCAATTTAAACGCTCTTAATGAAAGATTTTCTCAGCTCTGTTAATTAGTGTCAATTGCAATGGTGGTTTCTGTTTCAAATCCATTCTTGTTCGCCACTTTACCCTCACATGATGCTAGAAAAGGCTGCAGCAGGCTAGAGGTAACCCCTAATAAATAATCTCCAGACAAAATGGTTTGGGTGAATTCCTGAGGGCACCCCTACTGAGGTTTGTTTATTAATCTCATACTGAAGAAAATTCACAAAAGAAGAGAGAAAAAAGCACATAATGAGCAACCTGATGTGAAAGTGTCAAGGTGGAAGGGTGTGCTGGGGAGAGCAGAAGTTCATCTAAAGTGTCTGGGCTGGTATACCTCACAGCAAAGCTCAAGGTCTGGTTGGGCTTCCAGTGATGCCAGAATCATGGAAATAGCTAACGCTATGAGCAATGGTCATGTTAGTGTGACTCATCTCCACTCATTCATCAATTCAACCCATATTTTTGAAGATCCCACTTGGGAGACAGCTTACAGTTTCACTGGAAAGACAGACATCAAAATGAATCATGCAACAACAAGACATATATACACATATATATGAGTATATGTAGAGTCATGCATTGCTTAACAACGGGATACCTTCTGAGAAATACATCGTTAGGTGATTTCGTCATTGTGCAAACATGATAGAGCGTACATACACAAACCTAGGTGGTATAGCCTACTACACACATAAGGCTGTATGTATAGCCTGTTGCTTCTACATAAATAATGTGTTGCGCTATGACATTATAGTGGCTGTAACGTCACTGGGTGATAGAAATTTTTCAGCTCCATTATAATCTTATGGGACCACTGTTGCATACGCGGTTTGTCATTGATCGAGATGTCATTATGTGACACATGACTGTGTGTGTATATATGTATGGAGTGATAAATACTAGAGGGTTAAGTAAAGATGAGATGAAAGTTCATAATAAGGGGCCTGATTTAGATTCAGGGAAGAAAGTCAAGGAAGGCTATATTCTAAAATGACATGTAGAACTAAGACCTGAAGGGTTTGCGGGTTTCACCAAAGGAGGGTTTCGGGAAAGATGGCAGCAAGAACAGTGCGTGTCTCCAGTGCCGTGGAGCAGACCTCCACCTTGATGTTCTCAACACCAAGAAGCACTCAAAGTAATCCAGCAATTGTGAGAGGACAACTCATGATTTAAGGTTCTGACCCTGTCTTTGGACATAGGACATGGCAAGATTTGGTGACTGTAAGGTGGAAAGAGGTGGAACAAGACAATGTCCCTTGATCGCAAGAAGTTGAGGCTGCAGGTGACATAGAAATCTGTGCATGAGTATGATTTTCCAGAGTTCTCAGTTTAAACAAGAAGAGAAATGACTTGTGGCAGTTGCTGTAAAGACAGGGAGCTGACATGTAAACTTTAAGCTTCAGAGTAATGATATCCCTCCACAAGTATTTATGTTACTGTCACATGTGGCCTCAGAATGAAAACCAAATGGCAAACGATAAAATCCTTTCAAGACAACCAATTCTGGCAATAATCGCAATCATAAGCTCTTCAGTAAGAGTGAATGCTTCTTTTAATAAGTCTTGTGCCCCTGAGGAGTTCCATAGGTCAAACAAAGCTCTTTGGGGTCCTAGATTAGCCAACAGCCAAGGGGATAGCAATGAAAATTATATCAGCTCCCTTTACTGGAAGCTCTCTAGGACAGCTGCTTTGCAAATAAAGAGTTACCAGCTACACAGAGAGATCCTAGAGCCAGACTACCTGGATTTGAATGCTAGTTCTGTCACTTGCCAGCCAGTATGATCTTAGGCAAGTTATTTAACCTCTTGCCTCAGTTTCCACATCTGAGAAATGGGGTAGCAACAGCTCCTACCTCATAGGGCTGTGAGGAAGGCTAAATGAGTTACTTCAAAGCTAGTCAATGGTAGACACTAGAGCAGTATTTGCCATTAGGATGGTGACTGTTAATGCTCCCTACACGCCAGAGAGAGTCCTGTTTTACAGATGAGGCTCAAAGAAAATGAGAAAGCTTTCCAAAAATACACAGCTAATTAAGGGGCAGAGCTAGGGTTCAAACACGTTGGCATTGCTCCACATTTTATCCACTGACCTACTGTTTCCTCTAAGCATTGACAAGTGTGCGTGAAGACAAAAAAATAATCAGAAACCAAGGTGGCTTGAGGACCCATTTTCCTAAGAAAAAAGGTGAAGAAGTTACCAGTAATTAAACCACCTCAAACCACCGTCCCCACCAACTTGTAGCCCAACTTCTGTTAATCCTTCAACCCTCCGTTTAAATGTCATTTCTGTAGAGATACCCCAACCCACTAACTGAAGCCCCTGACCTAAGTTAGCTCCTTGTGGCAAATGCTCTTAAAATCACTGGACATTTTTTTTACGAATACTAATCACAACTCTACTGAAAGTATTTGTTACGTAAGTACTTGTTTAGACTCAGTCTCTTCTTAAAGAATGTAAGTTTCATGAGGGCAAGAACCAGATTCATCTTAGTTGACTATCCTTAGAGCCAGTGATTGACATACAATAGGGGCTCAGTTAATGCTGGCTGGATGGCTGGCTGGCTGGATGGATTGATGGGTGGAATTTTGGTCCAAGGCCAATGTTGTTAGGGGCCATGCTCTTAGGGACACTGTTTGAAAACATAGCCCACCTAGGACAGAGCTGACCGACATCTTCAACACCTGCTCCTGTGCTGAGGTTATGGTCAATCCAGGCCCTGCTGTTCCCAGGCCACAGAACTACACCTTCACAGCAAAGCAAGTCTGGGGCAGACCCATCCCTCCTTGAGTCAACCCACAAAGCTGTGTGAGCATCACACCAATCATTTTGGCTATAATCTTATCCTAAATGCATCTTTCTCCTCATGATTTGAGTATTTTTGGAGTCAAGAATTTGTGGTGCCACATTTTCAATTTTAGGTGTGGCACGGTTTCTGTATTTTTCACATAAGGACTAATTTTAGGGAACACACAGTGAACATTATTGGTCTTTGTACTTTGTGGAAAAGCACAACATTGCTCATCAATCTCAAGTGAGAGATGCTCCTGGCCTTGTGGAACGTCGTTAAGTAACTTCATTCATTCACTCGCTAAAAATATGTATGGATCCCACACTATGTCCTATACACTAGCTCTGGAAAGTCTACACATTTTATTTGTTCTGTTGGTCATGGCAACATGTATTCATTATGTGCCCGCCATGTGCTGGTTTGGCTAGTTGCAATGTGCAGGCTTTATGAAGAGGCTGCCTTCATAGAGCTTATAGACTTGTCAGGGAGAGAGATTGTTTTTCAGTAAACAAACTTATTAGATAATGATAAGTAGTAGTGAGAACTATGAAGAAATTAAACAAGGTGCTGAGATGGACCATGACAGAATGTGTGAACTAAGCTGGCTGAAAAATTAAGAGAAACCTACCAATACAGCAATTAAAAGTTTGTTGAGAATCAAAGAAACAGCTTTTATAGGCATTGCCGTAGACCGTATTCAAATACCCACCTCCCCAGGCTGCAAAGTGAACAAGCTATAGGCTCTGGGTGGTCCTTGTACTTGAGCACTTAGTAGGAGCCAAAGAATCACATTTTCAAAGCCATCAGTTGGATTTTTTTTTCACGCTTCTTCTAACGATAATTTTTGCAGTATTATTACATTAGTTTTACCATGTCTGTCTATCTATTCAAGTAAGTTATCATATAGATAACAAGTTATAGGACGCAGACACAATGGAAGGAAAAAATTAATTTGGCAGAAAAATAATGGAGTCAGGGATTAAAGAGCCATGCAATTTAGAGTAAATGAATAGCAGCCAGTAAGAGTTTTATAGACTCCTTTGGCGGGGGAAAGTGGCATTTAGATAAGCAAATAGAAACAGAGGATGCATTTCAGGTGGGGAAAAGTGTAAATGCAAAGGCAGAAAAGCCACCTGTCTGATCTATCTTTCTACCTATCTATGTGTTTGTCCATCCTTCCTTTATGGTTTCAGTCATTTCTCTAAGTGTTTTTCATGCATTATCTCATTTAGTCTTTAAAACAATCTTCTTTTAGATTGAGTTGCCTAGAAGTAGTGGCTGAAGCAGAAATTCAAGTGCATGTAATTTATTTGGGTGAGCAGGGTGCAGACTAGGGGGAGGAGAGGGAAGCACCTGAGCCACAAAATGTTAGGAGGTGTTCATTCTCCTCCTAAATGGTTGTGCATGCAACCGGCTTGACCTGCAGTGAGTGCCTCCCTACACTGTGTGCTGGAGGCACCTCACTGTCCTCACCCTAGTCTGGATCCTGGAGTATACTCTCTAGGACAAAGCTGTAATGGAAGACGTGAAAAAAAGATAGTGAAGGCGAAAAGAGCCCATCAAGAATGTGGTCCCAGACAAAGTTTAGCCTTGATCTCATCCGTGGTGAAAAGTGGTGTTCTGGAGCATAAGCTGCACGACAGAAAGGAGCAGGATTTTTGTGCCCCCCACATACCAGCAAGCCATTGACTGAACCTGAGGAGGGCACAGGTATGCTGTCAGCTGCAGAGCTCACAGCAGCTGAGGGCTGCATGCACTGGGGGTTAAAGGAGCTTTGGATGGGTCACTAATTGCATTTATTACATCATTTGGATGAAGAAGAATCTAATACTTATGAAGGCAGCAAGTATTTAATTCCTGGGTCTCTGCGGAAGCCCTGATTTGTAGAGTTCGCCATTTTTCCTGGGGTAAATACTCCCTCCGTGGCTGATTTCTAGCTCTCATTGTGATCAGTGAAGGTGGAGTTGGGAAGAGATGCCCACAATCAGCTCTGGGTGACTCCAGCACACCACTCCATGGAGGTTAAGCAACTTAGCCTGAGACTCACAGGGGAACCACCGTTTGATCTCAGGTGCTCTTACTCTCTACATTAAGGCATATCCATGGTGCTATAGAGCATGAATCAGCAAGCTTTTTCTGTAAAGGGCCAGAGAGTAAATATTTTTTGCTTTGTGGTCAACTACTCAATTCAGCTGTTGTAGGGTGAAAGCAGCCATAGACAATACATAAAAGAAGGGTGTGTGTTCCAACTGGACTCTATTTACAGAAACAAGCAGTAGGTCCAATTTAGCCCCACGATGGTATTTTGCCAACATCAGCTATAGATGTGATTTAATTATTTTTATATTAATAACATCTGCTATTTAATTTCTGAGCTGGGACAGCACTAGAGTGAGGCAAGAGAGGTGCCCAGAACACAAAATGTAAGGAGATACCCCCATGACCCCTAAAGTGTGCAACTCCTTAAATTTTGTTCCCCGGGTGACTCTCTTGGCTTACTCTGTGCCTGACCCTGTTATTGAGTCACCAGAACCAGACTTACATGTGTATTGATCAGGATTCAGTTGTTCAAAGCCAAACCACTTGAGCAGAAAGGGATTTAACACATGGAATTAAGAGCTTGCAAAACTGTAGGAAGGCTAAGAGGCAGGCAAGGGAAGGCGACCACACTGACAATCTGACCTACCCGGGGCTCTCCGACTGTCTCAAGAATGTGGGGAATTCAGAGGCTGCTCACAGAACTGCTGAGTTCAAAGAGATAGTAATATAGGCATGATCCTGGATCAGGGCCACATCTGCTGCCATTCCACGACCAGGAAGTTAGTGAACAGCACTAGAAACCACCTTCCACCTAGTTTTCTTCCAGAAGCCTAGCTGCAAGAGTGTCTGGGAATTGCATATTTTAACTATCCAACCAGTGATATTAGAAGAAAAACAAAATGTGTGTTAAGGAACAACTGACCACATCTGCCATAATGGGGATCCTAAGAGTATCTGTCCAGCAGGCATGAGACGCTCCTGTGTCAAGTCCAATTCCAACCAGAAGTTCCTTTTAGTAAAGAGAACACCATTCCTTCTTCTCCCCTTCCAAATCCCTCACCACCACACACACACATATGATGGGACAGGTGATAGAGATCAGAAGTTACAGCTGAGGGCTGGAGGATGAGCTTAAGAAGTACAGGGAAGAATTGCAGCAGAGATAAAGAATTGGCTCAGGAAATACTATGAGTGGTAACACCCAGTAGGAAAAGAAGGAAAGAGATTAAGAGTCCTGTAGACAATAGAAGGCTGGTAGTTGCTAAGGGGTGAATGTGAAAGGAAAGCTGAGAATGTCTTCCATGGGTCATTTGTCTTAAGGCAACCATTGCCTTGTGACCACCATATCTATTACTAATGGAGGAAAAATGCTGGCATCGTTCCCTGAGGTCAGAGATGTGTGCAATTAACTAATACTAAGCATATTACAGACATACGGTGCTCTATGGACTGCAATTTGTAATCATTTCCATGGAAAAACAAAATTTATGAATCAACAGAAATCAAGTTATTTCCTTTTAAAAATGTTTTGTGATCTGATATATGATATATATAAACATCTATGTTACATATATGTAATTATGAATTATAATAATGAAACAAACCCTCATAAATCCAAAACCTGACTTAGGAACTATACAGCTGAAGCTGCCTGTGTATGTTTCCCCAGATACATTTGACTCCTTCCTCCTTTTTATTCCTAAAGAACCATTATCCCAAAGTTTATGATTTTTATTCCCTTGCCTTAAAAAGTATAGTATTATCACAAATGGATGCGATCCAAAATAATTTCAAGTTTGCATGCCTCAATTTATTTCTAATTGATAGAAATGAATGTTCTTGTTAACAAATACCTTTCACAACCTATTTTTCGGAATTAGATAGTGAACAGAAGTCTTGGGTATTTCCAAGAAGAATGGAAAAAAGAAAAGCAGATATCTTCCACAAAAGCTTAATTCACCTTATAATTGGAGCAAGTTTTCATTTTGAAAAAAATAGTTTAATCGTAAAATCCTTTTAGATGTGCTAGCCTTCTAAAACAGTGGCTAATTTTAACTGTTGTTCACAACCGTGAGCTAGTCGCAGCGTTAATGAAATTAAGCTTCCTTCATTTCTCTCAAATTCCTTCCACAAAGAAGAGCTGTAACATACAAAATGCAGCATAAATACATGGCCGGTTTCAGGACTTGAGCCATCACTGATTTGTCACACTGCCTCTTAACAACATATTTGTATTTTGCAAAATGTGTAATTTTTTTCAGCCCCTGAACAAATATATTTACATAACTGTGTCTAACGAGAAATTACATTTAACTTCTCAGAAATGACAATAACTAAAACCTGAACTGCCAATCCCACTTCATTAGTGTGGTAGAAATGCATTCCAAATGTTAATAAAAATTCCAACATGCTGATAAATTAGAGCTTCTAAGGAGCATGTGACACCTTGGTTAATATATTCAACCTCAATTATATTTCTCTTCAGCACCCTGTTATCTGGAACCTTTGCTGGCAATCAGAGGTGCTGTTTTTCAGCGGCCAATTTTCTAGATAATGTAGCTTATCAACACTGTGGGTAAACTTGCCAATGGAATCAGGCTGCACTGAACCACACACACGCTAATTGCATCCCTTTTTTATGCATATTTACAGACTGTCACTTCAAAGAAATCAGTGGCCCATTGAGGCACCCAGTTAGCTGGAAGAATTGCCTCTTGCAAATGAAAATTAGCAAACAAGCTAGTGATAAATATGAAATGAATAAAGTATAAAAATACTGTTTTGTTCCGAAACTTCCTTGTCATCCCAATTTATACTCCCAAATAGAAGGAGTTTTGAACATAGAATTTACCTTTTGTTTCAAAAGAAGACAGAATTCTTCCTTAAACCCACTAACTAGGTAAAAGCCTATTAGCTTTTCCCTTTTCTCCCACGCCACCCCCACCCCAAATTTCTATTCACATAAACAGGTTATTAAATCCCGTATTAGATTTGCTTTGGAGTTTGAATAGACAAATGACATGTTAACACTTCAGAAACAATTAACCCTGGGAACTTAATTAAGTTCTTCTGACTTTAAGGAAGCACATTTCAAAATAACGTTTCTAAACTCTCCAAGTTTGCTCAAGAATAGTAATGTTTTCCTTCTCTAAAGTATTCATAAGTTCTACTTAACAGCAGAAAGATTTGCCTGGCTTTATATGGATAAAGGTTATGGTGTTGTGAGCCTGCTGTAATGTGACGACCTCAGAGCGAATATTAAAAAGACAGTTAGCAAAAAAATAACAATAACAGAAAACATTTTCCAAAAGCCCCAAACTCTGGGCATATATAAAAGAGAAGACAATTCTATAACTACATCGTGGGAGCTTGGCATAATCAAATATACTGAGAAATGGGCTGTGTGTTTGTCTGAAATCCTTTTCCTTGCTTTTTAGCATAACATTTTGAAATCTTCCACCACTGCAATAATGTTTTTAAGGCAATATTAGGTTTGGGAAAGCATGTCATTTTAATATAAACAGGTCATTTTAATATAATTTAAAATAAACCACATACCAATTAAACTATAAATACGTTTAAAGGTCTTGTGCCAAACTGAGCAATTTAGAGTGGCAAAACTCAACAAATAAATGGCACTTAAAGTCTTAGCTTACAGCTAAGGTTCAGTGATACTTTATTTGGTTTGGAGTACTAAGCATCATTCCTGCTGTATGTCACAGTTCCAACAGACTCTTAAATTCGTCATCACCAACATTAGGTATACAATGCCATTTGAGAGTTTTTGTTTTGTTTTGTTTTGTTTTACAGAGCATGAGCAACAACATAAATATTGATATAAAGACTGGGAAAATATTGCTATTTTAAGAAACACACTACACCTACATGCCGACTGCTCATTTCTTCCATGAGAAAAGCAGGGTTCTTTAGTAAATTAGTGCTCATCTGTGTGCACTAATTTAGACAATTGTTTTACATCACTTTCCAAATTACAATGTAATTGCGTGTTTATATGTCTGTCTCCCTGCCCGGACTGGGAACTCCTTGAAGACAGAAATCTAGTTTTCTGGAAAGATGAACAAGACATAGACCCCACCATCGAGAAACTCCTGGTGTGGAAGGGTGAAAAGACACTTATAAAAGCTATCACGTACCAGGGAGAGGAACAAAGAGCCATGGGGTACAAAGAACAATGAAGGGACCAGTGTATTCTGCTCAGGGGCACTGGGAAAGAAATTACACAATAGATGACATTGGAACCAGACCTTAAAAGGTAAGCAAGGTTTCATCCTGGACGAGAAAGGCATTTCAGGCAGATGGAACCACACAAGCAAAACAGAAGGAACGAGGGTAAATGGACCACTCGTGGAAGGGAGATTTTCAGTGATGCTAAAGCTTAGGCTGTGTGTGTGCACATCCACACTTTATATACACAGAAAGAAAGATATCTAAATTCTCTATATGATTCTGTCACCGTTACCTTTTGTACATTTTTAATCTGGGGGAAAACAAAAGTTTGGGAAAGTAGAGTGGGCACTTCCAGAAGCTAAAAGTGCCTATGAAGACTGACTGAAAAGTGTCCTGATTAAGGAAAACATTACAACAGTTTTAATTTTGGAAGTTCACTTTTAGTGCTATCAAATTATATAAATACATATTCGCATAGCACTTACATAGGTTTTGTCTATAATACAGTAAAACTGATTTCACAAGACACAGAGAAAATCTTATCACATTACTCTAAATATGGGCATGCTGACAGATGTGTCTCAATCACTCTTGAATCAAAGTAAATATTAATAAATCTCCCTGTCTCCTAAAGGGGCTTATTGAAATTTGGCACAAGCTTTAGTCCTAAAAATGTTTGATGGAAAAGACAATTGTATGTGAAGTGGCAAAGTCTTGAATGGTTTATCTAAAAACTTAGCTTATTGAAAATGGTTTTTCTTTTTAACATTCCAAAAACCAGCTTTTGTAAATGGGCAAAAAAAATTAACAAAACATAAGAGTTACGTAACAGCAAAGCTAGTCAGTTGCTTTCAGAGAAAAAAAATTAAAATCGATTAATATCATCATTTACTATTTCTTAGCTATCTTATAAGATAGACATTGCCTTTAAATTAAAAGGCAAAATAATAGCATTAATACAGTAGCAGCTAACCATTTTAGCATGCTTACCATCTGCCAGGAAGGGAGCCGGCAACTTTACTTATAGGATCCCATCTAATAGTTAGAACATTCCTATGAAGTAGGTATTTTTAGCCCTGTTTTCTTCTAAAAGAAGAAATTGAGGTCGTTTCTTCTGGCCAAGGTTCTAGGCTGGTTGATAGTAGAGCCAGGATTCCAATCTGGGTCACACCCTTCCAAGCCTATGGCTGTAACCACTATAATATCCTGCCTCTTTCAAAATATATAATGCTAGGCTGTTTCTCTTTTCAAAATGATCTTGGCTAAATTGTTTGGAAAAGATAAATCAAGAGGAAAGGAGAGGGACAAAGAGGAAAGGAAAGGAGGAAAGAGAGAGAAAGAGGGAAGGGGAAAGAGAGGGAACAGGGGCCGGCCTGGTGGCGCACTGCTACAGTGCGCCACTTGGGAGCGCGGGAGCGCTCCCGCCGAGGGTTCGGATCCCACATACAGACCGGTTCCCGCTCACTGGCTGAGCGAGGTGCGGGCGCAACACCGAGGGTTGCTATCCCGTTGCCGGTCCCGGTCCGGTACGGGCGCGACACTGAGGGTTGCGATCCGTTGCTGGACACGAAGAAAGACAAAAAAAAAAAAAAAAAGAAAGAGAGGGAACAGAAGGAGAGAGAAGGGAGAGAAAAGATGGAAGAAAAAGAGGGAAAGGGGGGAAACAGGGAGGGGGGAAAACCAACTAAACCAGGAACCTCATTTTCCTGGCAGCTCCTGTAACACTGTCTACTTCCCGTTCATCACACTTCATCAACACTTTTCTCCCCTGGTCTATCTCTGATAGATCGTAAGCTCCATGCGGGCAGGAACCACATCTGTCTTGCTCACCACTCTATCCGCTATGGCTAGCACAGAACCAGCACATAGTGGGCATTCAATAAATGAAATACAATATATTTTCTTTCTCTTCATGGCTCAAATATTTCACTTTTCATGTTGTCACATTTTACATAGCCTCAAAAAGAAATGTGCCAACACCTGAGACTATAGGATAGAGGTATTTCCTTATAGTCTCCCTGCCCATGTGCAATCACAGATTGTTTAGGTCGAAAGAAGGCCATTTTGCTGTGGCCATTAGCACGGGCCTCATCAGTTACACGGCCACTGGAGTCCCATACCCGACTGCTGCCCTAGTTTTGAATGCATTTCTGACTGAACACTGTGCAAACTTAAAACAAAGAGTGAAGTTCCTGTGCCTTCTTTTAACTTTTTTAAACAAAATTCCCTGTGAGGCAATTTGAAGATAATAACATCATAACTAGAAATTTCACCAACCTCAACATTCCACAAAGGTCAAAGCTCACTTTAATCTTTTTTTTTTTTAACCAAAACATTTACTTTTAGCTCAATTAAGAATAATTTGCAATAGGCTATTGCCTCATTTCATACTGTCTATCAAGAAATCATCTTAAAATATGTAAACATTTGCTCTACATTCAAATTTGTAAAACTGCTTATTTATTTCATAGGTGAAAATAACATGGCAGTTAAAATATGTGTCTAGTACTTGGCCCTCATATGCTGAATTTGTTGTCTGTTTTGCTTAAGCTTCATGAGACACCTATTTTGTACTGAAACTCATATTAAACTATTTTCTATTTTTCCTTTGCTATTCTCTCCACGTCCCCCCCCCCCTTTTTCTGTTTTCCAAGCCCTTTGCTTTTTTGTGCTAAAGCAGCAATGTTTATCTTTTTTCTTGGATTCCCCCTTGTCTCAGTGGTCAGGGGGAGAGTTTTTGTGTTAGAATTATTCACAACTCACAAAATAAAGGATGAGCACAAAATAATCTCCAGCTCAGGAAAAGCAAAAAACAAACAAACAAAAAATCCAACAACAACAACAAAAATGTCTTGTTTGAAAAGGATGGCCTTGGGAAGTTCCCTGAGCTCGAAACGAAATAAACAGACCTGGAAACTAACTTGGGAACAAGAGTATCCTCAGAGCTAGGAGCCAAGCTAGTAGCCAGAGCAAAACAGAACGTCCGGAACATCGATTTTGTTTTCATTTCAAGAATTAAGAACACCTGGGTCTTCACTGATTGTTTTGATCTGGGTAGTTAGTTCATCTGGAGTTTTGCTAAACCCAGAGAAAACCTGGAACAACTTTAATAAAATATAAAAATGCAAAGAGTTTACTTAATATTTAAAAGAAAGAACGAGAGAGGGAGAGAAGAGAGAAAAAGGGGAAATGTACCTTTGAAAGTTTTTAAAAATTGGTAAAATGTAATTTGTTCTGAATATTTTTGACACCAGTCACCCTATAATTGCCATTTCTGCAAGGTGTCTCAATTACAATACTACAGTGTGGCTGTTTAAATGCCTATACATTTGTCTGAAGAAGAAAAAAAAAGCCACAACATTGTCTATTAAGTGTCAAAAAGCCTTTTCTTTAACTACAGAGGGCTTGGACAGAACTCAGGAAATACTTCAGCTGGAAAAGAAATGTTAAAAGCTACCCTTCAAGCTATTGGAAAACCTATTATCAATGTTAAATCCTTTTAAAAAAAAAAATCCATGAGTGTCCCCAGCATGAAACATATCTTTGTTTAGCAAAGGTTGATCGTCATTGATAACGAAAGACAAAATAACCATGGATGCAATCTAACTGCTAATTAGGAATCAAGATGCTTAAATGAAGAAACTCAGGGAGAGCAGGTATCTGATTACGTATGTTCTCTCAATGCCGGAACCACATTTACTCACAGAAAATGCAGTGGATGATTCTCTTTACCACATCTCTAAGTCATTATGTCAGCATTTAGGACGCTGCTAGCTGTCACTGTTTGTGAGATCCTAAAAAGAAGAAGAAGAAGGGGAAAAAAAGCAGCATACTTCAGAAGAAAACAGTGTGGAAAAATATACATAGTGCATATGCATATGCAGACAACCTTTCAGTATTTCTCTCGGTTCATAGGACATAATGAGAATTAATTAGCACATTCCTAAATCATTAGCCCCAATTTCCTCTCTAATGTGTGCATCTACGCATAACTGAAGATTTTGTAAAGAAAAGAGACAGAAACCAGAAAGCTGGGGTCAGAGGCAGATGTACAGATGCTCGGATAAATGGATGTACTGTGATTATGCCTCTTTGTGATGCATAATTACAAATGATTTTGATTCAACCCCTTCACTAGGAGCTATCCCCCCCCCTTTTTTTTTCCTGTTCTAAATACAGTACCTACAAGGCCCCCAAATTTATTTCTTACAGACTTTGAAGATTTAAAATTTTTTTCCAGAATGCCACATGTCAGTCAAAAAAGAAAATGATTGGCTTTAAAATTATAATTTAAAGCACATTGACTAGAGGGTATGTTTTCATTAAAATTTAACCCTTTTTTAAGCTCATACGTCTGGGGCTTTGGGAAACATACTAAAAACTTGGGGTTTTACCTCCATATCCTTCTGCAAAATAAGAGCTACAAAATAAAAGGCACACAATTGCAATAAGCAGTATCCCATGTTAATTTGACTGTGTCCTTCAATATACACCTCAATACAGTATTAACTGCTCATTTGAAATACACAGAAATACACAGAAAAATCAAGAGCCTATCACTGTCATCTGTAAATGTTTAAAAATTAAATCTAACAAGTAAGCTTTAAGTAATAAATGTATGGGGACCTTATTTTTCTTAATGAAATCATTTTATATCCTCTAAGGGCAATCTTTTTTCAGACAAATGTAACCTTTTTGTACTATGATTAATCATTCTTACATCATAATAATGTTCCATTAAAACATGAATTATTTTAAAAGACTAGTATATTTATTCGGCAAAGTAACCCCCAAACATAACAATGCCATACAACAAAATGATTGAGTATTCAAAACATTTTATTTTCCTTTTTATGTCGGTATTAAAAAAAAAAAAAAAGTTACCTCTTGGTAATTACACAAATCTATACATGTGATAAAATTTTAAAGAACTATACAAAACAATAGTGTACATCTAAAATCTGATGAAATTCACATAAGGTCTGTAATCAAGTTAATAGTATTTTGTCAAAGTCAGTTTCCTAATTTTGATATATACTCTGGTTATATAAAATGTTTCCACTGGGGGAAGCTGGGTAAAGGGTACATTGTAACCTCTCTACTATTTTTATAATTTCTTATGAGTCTACGATTACTTCAAAATAAAAGTTAAAAAAAAAAAAAAGAATTACCTCTATATGACTTTTATAAGTCTGAATTCCCAGACATTGTGTTGGATTTTCACACTGCAAGGAATGGAATAGATCCTCACTGAAATTCAGATCTATAACTTTTAGAGAGATTTCTGGAAGGTTCAGAAATACATCCTTCCACTGATTCAAATCAGAGGGAAGTCTGCTATAAATGTCATCATCTTCAAAGTCCTGATCAAGACCATGTCTCGAATCTTCTTGTACCTTCTCACAGCTCCAGGCAGGAAGTCAAGTTGCTTAACCTCTCAGTTCACTCATCTGCAAAATGGGGATAATTACAGTATCTACAGCACAGGGGTGTTGTGAGGATTAAGGAAAGTCGTGGGCACAAAGCCCTGAACACAGTGCCTGGCATCTGGCAAGCACTACACGAGTGTCAGCTGTAACCTAGGGCAGGTCTTCATTCATACTTCTGCTACAGCAGGCAAGTGACAGACGTGTGGCGGGGGCGGGACGGGGGGATCCAGAACCACACAGACCTTCCTTTAAAAGCTGGTCCCTCTTCTTGTTAACTGCATGATCTAACTTCTCTCCAAGCCGCAGCTCTCCTGTCTATAAAAGAGAATAACGGTGCAATGTTTAGCCTACAGTAAGTGCTCAGCACCACACTATTTCATTTCATGAGCGTTGCTCTTTTATTACAAATATTTATTATAACTCTGTTCGTTGCATTATGAGATCCTAAAAGGCAGAAGTCAGGTATTATTCCACCTTTCTATCTCTTGGCCCGTGTCAGCACAAAGTAGTTGTTCCGTAAATGTGGGTGAAATTGCCTTTTCAAAAAACTATTGATTGAAAAATAAAATATTGAAACCAACCATTCGAACCACATCACAAAAGACCATAGGAGTGACAATGACATTAGAGAATGACTTTTGTTGCCAAAATTTTTCCTTTTTAGATGAGGATACTTCTTTTAGGTTTTCAGATATTGAATTTGTAAAATTAACCCTCCAGGGGAGTTGTAAGTTCTGGGTTCCTAGCCACAGGAGGCATCCTCAAAGAATCTTTGCTGTGAAAACTCTAGTACTGAGCAACTAAGTGCATGCGAGTTAGGCCCATGAGGGACACACAGGGAAATGGAAACACCTCACCTGTCGCTGTTAACATATTCCAATGTGCTTTTGGTTAAATAATACTCTTGACAATTTAACAAATGCCCACAGTAATAATCTCGGCTGCTAGAGTTCCCCACAACACCGTTTATTGTACTCTCACTTCAGCGTTATTTTAAAAGGGCCTTGCCATAATCCTGAAGTCATTTAGAGGACTGGTATATCATATTCAGGAAATAGTTGGTTTTCTGTCAGAAGTACTTATTGACTGTGACTTGAGAAACCCTCATACAGATAAATCTAACACCACAATAATTCAATATTTTTCTCCAAAACAAAACCATTAGCATTTTACTAGAAGAAATATTTCATATCTCTCTCTCTCTCTCTCTCTCTCTCTACTTAAACACACCACAGATGTAGCACTCCGTGTGGGTTGTTAGAAAGTCAAAGAATATAATTTCTTGATTAATTGCCATACACAGCATCCAAGCTATGTACAATTTTGGTAGTTAACCCCACCACCTCCCATAAGCAGTTACTGCTAAACCTTCCAAATAAGCACATTTATGATAAATCACTTGGAGCTGTTTAAGTGGATCAGGCCTTAACTTATTCCTTGGGATAGAGAATGTCATTTTCAATGTGCACAAACTACAGGAGAGAAATTCCACTGTAAACCTCTCTTGCGGTGTCTTCGTTTCCCTGGCAGGCTTCAGGGAGTCCCAGTCAATATTTCTTATCTTATTTTTAAATATCTTGTGGTCTCAGAAATGGTTGGTGATTCAGAAATTACATCAGGAGTCTAAAGATAGACTGTGGGCTTATGACTTCAATAAATGCAACAGTTCTATAACAGGAAAAGAAAATGCCTGTTGGTTTTAAGACTATTGGGAATCAAAGAGCTATTCTTAGTTTGGCTGGTTAGAGTCTATCTCTCCAAAAGCAAGTTACCTCCTCTCTTCCACCATCCATCTACTAAAGTGGGTGCATGACTATAAATCACAAAGATTCCTAGATATTCATATAGTGCTAAATTCTGAGCTACAGATAGCTTTTTATAGACTTTTGCCCCACCACAAGTTGTTTTGTGACACAGTTCCCATAATTGGCTCTTTCACCTATGGACTAACTGATTTGCCTAAGCATTAGAGGTGACAACAGCAAAGGTAGGGAAATCAGGTCTCACCCATACTGGGGGGATGCTCCTTTCTGCCATCCTACCTGAGTGACTTACTCATCCCACGTTTTCATAAGGCAACCTCAGACATGAAAATTCTTTGCAGGTGACCTCTTATTTCCCACTTATGCTCCTCCCTTTCCAGTACAGGCATAAGTGTGAAAAGTATCACCTCTGATTTCCAACAGGATTAGTCCACCAATATATAAATGGCAAGTAAAGTAAAGAAGGATGGTTTGTCTTGAAAAATCTCAAATAAATTCACTTTTACAGAAACACACCTTCAATGTTAAAAGAGATAAACTTTGTAGAAATTTCTGAGCATCTGACTGGCCATGAGGGAAATCCTCCATTGCTCTCCAACTTTATCTTTTTAACACTGGAGATGTGTTTCCATTAAAGTAAATTTATTTGGGATTTATCCAAACAACCCTCCCACTTTTAGTTCTAAGTGTGAAGGAACAGAAGAATTCTATTACAAATGACAGTCGTGATGTGTGACTTTTCTGGTAAAGGAAAAGCACCCATGGTTACCCTTTTCTTGAATCTCACATTCTTTTAATTTAGGGTTAATATACATTCACTTACAATAAAGAAAATTAAATGTACTTCTAATATACTTTTTGATTTATATTATCTAAATGTCCCATAGTAAACATGTACTATTTTTGCAATGAAAAGTGTTCTTTAAAATGAATTTGATAAAATGCTATATATTTTTTTCTTCTTTTAAAATAGAAAATACCATAAGGAAGTCTCCCCAAAGCCTGTGCCAAGTTTGCCTTATTTTTTTTCAGTTGCTTGTTTGTTTTTTAGTTTTATTTTTGCTTTGCAAGTTTCCCTGACCATTCTAAGATTGTCTTATCATTAGACTACAATGTATTCAATAACTGACTCCTAAAAAATGTTTTATGGAATACATAAAATGAGAGTGAAGGGGGAGAAAAACATGAAGAAAAATGTCCTCTAAGTTTTCCTACACATATCCTATAATTTTCCAGTTGGCTTAACCACTCAACATATTTAAATAACCAACCAACATATTTATTTAACATTCGGCAGATGGACATGATAGGAACATCATGATTTTCAGATGTACTTTTATAACTGCAAGGTTCTCATTGTGCCAGGATCACAACAGGTTCTTAAGGTAAAGCCGCCTCTACCTGCTGTTTCTTCAATGTTGGAGCAACTCTCAACCTAAACATGTCCACTCGGATTAATTTAAATCCCTGACATTAAAGTGGAAATCAAATCATTCTCTTCAATCTATTTTTTTCCTGCAGCATAAAAGAGACTATTTTACATGTTAATAGTAATCTGATGTGGTTGTATAAATCGGATATAAATATGATACTCTGTTTGGAAATGATGCTAATTTAGTTTAAAATGGAGATTACATTTCAACTTGTAAAAGAGCAGGATGGAATATTAGCATTCATTGGCTGTTATATAATTTCCCTTTACACTACACAAGTATTACTCAAAATCTTTTCTGAGCCTCTTTGTCCAAAGATTTCCCATTCTTCCTATAAGAAAAAGGACTTCTCTATTTAACTATAAGTTAAACAGGTGGTACAGACCCTTGAAAAAAGATTAACAACAACATTATAAATGCATTTTTGAAGAAACATTTAAAGTTACAACGTAATAAACTGAACAGAATGTCATAAGAATGTCAAACTGGGCACTGTAAAAATAAATGTTATTCCCAAGGAAAATAAAAAGTCTGCATATTTATGTAACATTCAGCAGATGGACGTGATATTAATATAGGGTTTTCAGTTGTACTTTTATAGCTACTAGATTTTCTTGCCTAACTTGGCAACCAGAGGCACCATTTGAGTTTTGGATTTGGACAATACTGCAACAGATGTCCAGACCAATAAAATAAATTCCTTAAGGGCTATGCTTAATTTGTGTAATTGATCAATTTTGGTCACATAGGCCTCAGCTCACCAGTATGTAACTGCCTTTCGCAAAAGCTTTGCAGTTGGGATTTCATTCCATATGTTACAAGAGTTTATGGACTCTCTCTTTGATAATGCTGCAGATAGAACAGGGCCTGTGGAGACACCTGTTGGCAACCAGCGGCGAGAAATAACTGATGGAGTGGATGGTTCTGGGGCAGCGTTTCTCATCTTTAGTGCAATTCACATTTGGGGCCAGATCTTTACTGTGAGGAGCTGCTCTGTGCGCTGTAGAAGGTTTAGCAGCGTTCCTGGCCTCTACGTACAAGAGGCAAGCATCCTCCCCGAGACGTGACAATCAAAAATGTCTCTAGACTGCCTAATGTCCTTTGAGAGACAATAACATCACCCCAAGGTGAGAACACTTGCCATAGAGTAAATGCTTCTGGAAGAGTTGCACGTTGGAATTGCTTAAGATTTCTCACACGGTTGTTTTAAAACAAAGCACCAAACACTTTTTTTTCCCCTTGCCTTGAAGTCTCTCAATCTAATAATAGTTTTACAGATAACTCATAAAAACTTTGGCCTCACAGAGGGTATCCATAATCCACGTGCCCCAACACGAGCTTCGTCACTGCGCTCAGGCGGATGATAATTAAGACATGGATTTCGAAGCCCAACTCTAAATGTTCATCACTCACCTATTAAACTTGCTGGAGTTGCTGTGTTAATTATCTGCCCGTATCCTTGATTTAGCATAATACGGCCTGCAGCCTGTGACAGAAATTAAAGGAAAGACCAGTGACCTCTTTTGTGATTGTGCTAATAACTACATGATAATAAATTAGTCTTCAATTTTCAGAACACTTTACATGGTAAAAAAAAAAAAAAAATTGGAGCAAGTACATGACACACAAACTTGATAGAAGATGGCTGATCAGCACCAACTTTGAGTCTTCTTTTTAAAATTAGCTCCCAGTCCCTGTAAACAGGAAATTTCAGCCAACTGCAATATTATTTATCTGGCTCAATACATTACTGAAGATAATAATGAGTCTGTGAGTTTGCATTTTATATTGGATATTTTAGCAAAGAAAGTAGAGTCATGTGACTTTTTCAGGGAAAGAGAAAACTTTGATATACAACCTGTACACATACGGTGCATACGTGCACCACACACAAAAGATAGACATATCGACTTGAAGAGTTCCTACTAATATCAGAACAAAAACACGAGAAGTAAAATGACTCATCCAACAGTGAAGAAGTGCCATGACTTCCTGGCATGTTCTGTGCCTGCCTTACATCTGTTCCTGCCTCTAACAGCTTTCTTCCCTTGGCTGACAAAACACAAATAAGAATGTACAGGAAGCATGGCCCCACTCTGATGTACAATAATATTTAGTTAATTAGAAGAGTCCTCCAGCTCATTACGCTAGGCAATAGGAAGTAAGAAACTTCATGAAAGCGTGACACTTGCTAAGACCGAAGATGGTGTCAAAGATGAGCTGGCATCACTTGTTCCCATCTCTTTACGGGCTTGGTTGGATCGCAGTTTCATTCCTGTAAAATCAGTTTTGACTTTCAGAGGAAATGATTCCTTGAACACTGCACCATCTACTGGCCAAATGCTTAACTACAAGTTCTTAATTAACGTGTGACGTCCCGGTTTTCTGAGAATGACTCCTGAATTAGTACTTGGTATATTTTATTATTCCCATTTTAAGACAGCACAATCGATAGTTTAAAAACACAGGATATTTTTCTTCTGATTAAGTAAAAAAGGCAACGGAACTCTGTTTTCATAAAGCTTGTGCTTCACAGTCTCAAATAATTTTTTATCCCACAAATATTTGTGGAAAGCCGTGTCTATTTGTGGCATTTAGAATTGAGACCCAAAGAAGCGTAAAATCTGGTTTTTACCCTCTGAGGGCTTACAGCCTAGTCATATAATTATGAAATGTGAAATGGTTTAATTCTGAATAGCCCAGACGAGAAGAGCAGTGAGAATTTGGAGGAGAGATCCGAAGACTGACCTTGTTGGAAAAGATATATTGTAGACCGTGGGCCTTAAATTATGATGAGGAATGATGATGTTGACACTAATGATGCTTGAGATATGCCCGACACTGTGTTAAGCTCCTTACAAGTATTACCTTAATTCACCCTCAAAACAAGCGCATTTTGCTGATGAGTGATGCAGCAAAGGAGTGGAAGAGACTGAGATTCAGACCCAGGTTAGCTGGACTCCATAGCTCTGGACCACCCCGCTGTACTGTCTACCATGATAAGGACGAGATTCACAGAGAGAATGACAGAGGGGCTTCTGCGGAGAGGAAACGGGGCCAGCAAAAGGATGGAGGTAGGGATGTGCAGCTCTAGGATTTCCCTGCAGGAGGGACTTAGGATGGAAATCTTGTTTGCAGGGAAGGCAGGCTAAAGGACTTCCTTGTTTGCAGCTGCTAGATAAAGTAAGAGGAGGTGATGGAGATCACGAGAAGGGTTAATGTCCCAAGACACCCACAGCTGCTGCCACTGGGAGTTTGTGCTTGCTGCAAATTCAAGGAAAAGCAAGGAAACCAGTGGGGGTAAACAGCCAAGTGGCTCAGAGGGGCACCATAGAAAACAGGATTCGAAAAGCAAGTTGGAAAAGGACAAAAGTATTCACAAAGTTGTGGGTGGGTCAAAAGATATATTTTGTGCTGAATAATGACTGTATTCAAATATTATACAAAAGTTAGTCTGTTTTTAATATGCAGGATGGAGGGGAAAGGTACAAAGCAGTGAGATAAAAGGCTCTCGCATTAATCAAGATATTTGTCAAAAGAAAAGAAAGAAAGAGGCAGATGTGAGAAGCGTTGCAAAGAAAGTTGATGGGGACTGAGGACAGCAGGTAAGAGGGGCCCCGCGGAAGAAGCAGGACACAGAGAACTTTCCAAGTGGTTCAGCTTTTATAGTTAAGAGCAGAATCATGGGTAGAAGTTGGGAAGCTAGGAGTTGAAGTCAAATTTTCAAGAATAAAGGAAGATGTAGATTTTAAGACTATGGTGTTTCTGAAGTTGTGGACTGTCCAAAACAGAATGTTCAATGTGCAATTGGCACTAAGACTAATCAGTTCCCTTTGGACTGAGGTCAGGACTGGAAGTACAGAAGTACAGAAGTCATTCACACCAAACTCACAGATGAAAACATGAAGACTATTGACTTTCCAAGGAAGAGAGAAAATGGGAGAGCAAAACAGACAGCCAAGCCTGAACATTTTGGTACATGCGCCATTAGGAAAGGGTGCTGAGAGAAGCCAGAGAATAGGGCAGAAGGGAGACATTAGAGAGAGGAGGAAAACAAAATGGCAGAAGAGTAGTGCAATATCAAAGAACTTAATATTACAGAAAGGGCATGGAGAAGAACATCTCAAAACTTTTACATCAGATGAATGTTTATTGAGTATCTGCTATGTGCCTGGCATAGTTCTGGGGCTGAGGATAGAACAGTGAGCCAACCAGACTCCATGTCCTCTCTGAGCTTATTTTTTAAGGGGGAGAGGATGGACAATAAATAAATTGATGTATTAAATTGAACCACATAAAATTGCCAATATTGGACTGTTTTTGAGCTACAGAATATGTACTCTCATGTGGTTCAACCTAATATAATGTCAGGTAATGATGAGTGACGTGAAGAAAATAAAATAGGGCAAGGAGAAAGAGCACATCAGAGGAGAGGGAACTTCTTAGAGTGGTCAGGAGATGCCTCCCTAATTGGCTAGCATTCGTGCAGAGACCTAAATGAATGAGGAAAATGTGTCATAAGGGTGCGTGAGCATCAGAGACAGAGGGAACAGCAAGGACAAAGACTGTGGGGGTAACCACGTGCTTAGAGAGGAGAAAAGGTCAGTGGACTTGCTACTGCATGATCATTGGGGAAGGTCTGTCTGTAGAACGGTGAAGACCAAGGTCAGGGATTGAAAATATTGCAGAGACCTAAGGGGAACATGGGGGATCTAAAGAAATAAGTAGTAAGCAGCAGGTTTGTTCATACATGTAATCATTCATTCATTCAACAAAATGACTGAGTGAAAGAGCAAAGTATCTTGGGAGGTGGCAGAATCAAGTGAAGATTTTGCAAGTTCAGGGACATCTGTCCATATCTACAGCAGAATAAAGTCAGCCCAGAGAGAGTGATGGGAGAAACTGCAGAAATAAGGCGCAATCAAGGGGGCAGAGGGAGGAAGAACACTTCCATGGTGGAGGTGGAGGCAGCTAGGCTCCAAAAAGGCCCCCTGCAAAGACACATCAATGATGCAATCATTACCTAACACAGGGGCTGCAAACTCAAATTCCAGGCAGGTAAAGTAAATCTGTGAGGTGAGCAGGCCAGGAGAAATGTAATAGGGAGTGGGGACTATTCAGGCAACTCAGAGACATCATGCCCTCTGTGAAGGGGGTAGCTGGGCCTCAGCTCAGACTGCTTCCATGCAGAAACAAGAACCCAGAATCGCCAGATGCTCTGATATTTCAAGACAAGCTAAAAAGATGGGTTTCTATATGCAATCTCTCGATGTGTATGTTGTTAGAAATTTTAAAGAATTTTAAAACACTATGCAGGCCAAACAAAACACATCTGTAGTCCAGATGGGGCCTGCAGGTTGCCAGTTTAGGACTGCTGGCTTAGTATAAAGATGTGAGCATGGTCCCCAGACTCGGTCAGGCTCTGAGCTCCAGACTCAGCTGCATTCGCCTGCTAGGCGGTCCTCACTGGAGGTCCTGCCAGCGTCTTGACCACAACATGCCCAAACCCAGATTCACTTTCTCTCCCCGCAAATCCCTCTTCCTACCTTGCCTGTTTCTCCTGAATGGCAATACCACTGCCAAAGTCCTCACCTTGGGAATGGTCTTTCTTCATCCTGTGGTCATGACCTCTGCAGCTCTCACCGTGCATCCCTCTCTCCTTCCATCCCCGTTGCCATTATGGCCAGTTAAGCTCTCATGACATCAATCTAAACAATCAAGATTATCTTCCATCTCCATTCATTCTCTGTTCCTCTCATCTTTCTTAAAAACAGTTCTTTTTTGCCAGTCACCTCAGCCTCAGGCCAGAAACCTGAAATGACTTTCCCCACTGCTTACAAGTACAGACAACTCCAGCTGACCTGCGTCTATGACTCTTCACAATATGACCTCTCTAGCCCGGTATTTCTTTCCACCTGAAACTCCCTTTCATATCTGTACAGTCTAACATCCCGTTTCCCACACTCGGCCCAGGTTTTTGTATGTCTAGATCAGGGTTTCTCGACCTCAATACTATTGACATTTGGGGCCAGATAATTCTTTGTTGTGGGGCTGTGCTGTGCATTGTAGGATGTTTAGCAGCATCCCTGGTCTCTACCCACTAGAGGCCAGCACCTCCCCTGCTGTGACACCAAATAGGAGGAGACAGAAATAACTGAACCCTTATAATATTTTCCCCAGGATAACCTTCAAACTAATTTGAACTCTCTAAGTATTCATCAGAAATGGGTGGGGTGGCAGAGGAAGGTTGGTCCCTGATTAAAAGTTATTGTATATGAATTATAGTGCTGATAATCATAGTCAGCACATCTTTTGATTTTTTTATGTTTATTAGAGAAAAAAGCACTTCTGCAAGATTTTGCTTTTCTGACTTCCATGCTAGGGCAAGGTCCCTTGCTATGGGCTCTCACAGCACAGACTTTATAATATTTGCTTAACTCCTGGTCTCCCCTCTAGGCTATACACTCCATGAGGGCACAGACATTCTGTGTCATCATCACAGCTGTCTCCTCAGCTCCTAGCACAATGCCTGGCATAAACAGATCACTAACTGTTTTGGCAGTGAATGATAAATCTTGCATTAATAGGGTGATTCTCCTGTATCTAATTCTCAGCAAATCTGAATTTTCCTTTTCCTTTAAAAAACAATTCAAGATCACCAGCCTCCATGAAGGCATCTCTTACTAATACCAACTGAAAATGGTCTTTCTTTTTCTATACATCTATACAGCATTCCACAGTGCCTTGCTATTCATTTCCCATACTTCAGATATTTATCACCAATAAAATTCAGGATCTTTAACAGAGTCTGTCTTCCACTTTTTTATTAATACTCTCAACAATGAATATACAGTTGAGAATTCTAAATATTTATAGAACAAATGAGTAAATGGCTATGTCATTCACTAAAACAGCTGGAAAGTCCTCCATAACCAAACTAAACCTTGGTAAATGTGATGGTTAATTTTAATGTATCAACTTGATTGGGCTAAGGGACGCCCAGATAGCTTGCAAAACATTATTTCTGGATGTGCCTGTGAGGGTGTTTCCTGAAGAGATTAGCATTTAAATCAGTAAACTGAGTAAAGAAGATGGCCTTCACTGATGTGAATGGATATTATCCAAGCCATTGAGGGCTCAGATAGAAAAAAAAAAGCAGAGAAAGGGCAAATTTGTTCTCTTTTCTTGAGCTGGAGCATCCATCATCTCCTGCCCTTAGACAACAACACTCCTGGTTCTCAGGCCTTCACACTCAGACTGGCCTTAGAACATTGGTTCTCCTGGTTCTTGGGCCTTTGGGTTTGAACTGGAGTGACACCACCAGCTTTCCTGCGCCTTCAGCTTGCAGATGGCAAATTCTGAGACTTCTCAGTCTCCATAATCATGTGAGCCAATTCCTCACAATACATATCTTTCTATATACCTACATATAGCCTATTGGTCCTGTTTCTCTGGATAACCAAATTTTGAATTTATGATCTCTATCTAAAATGCTTGCCTAATGTTCTCTTTCTGTATTTTAAAATTAAATTTCATTGATTCAAGTTTAATTATTACTTATTTCACTTTACAAATAATACCCACAAAAACCTTCCAGCCGGAACATATTTTTATTATCCTATAAGTTTATAAGTTTGTGGTCTGGCGGAATGAGTTTCTTGTTATAAAGACCAGACTTAGCCCAGGTTCTGCAACTAACTACTTGTGAACTTAAGCAGGTCAACTAACCTTTCTGGTTTCCTCAGTCTATAAAATGGGTACATTAATATTTGCCTGCTGGCAAGAGTAGCGATTGTTCCTATAGGCTTAGTGTTTAGAGTCCTACAGACCAGATTCAAATCAGTATTCCACTTCACAATAGTCATGTGCCCTTAGTCAATTATTTAATCTCTCTGCCTTGGTTTCTTTAACTATTAAATGGGAATAAAAATAGAACATACAGACTGGCCGGTTAGCTCAGTTGGTTAGAATGTGGCTTATAACACCAAGGTCAAGATTTGGAACACTGTACCAGCTCTCCTCCAAATACAAAACAAAACAAAAACAGAAACTACCTGTTGTGAGATTTATATGGTAGTGTATACAGTCACTGGTAAATAGCAAGTGCTGAATGATTGCAGACCCTCTATTACAGAAAAACAAATGAGACAATGTATTTCTAAAAGAACTTTAGACAAGAATAGTTCCTAGGGATGATCCATTTCATAATGGCAATTATTGGAAAGTTAAATGGGAAAAATATCAATTGCCTAATATCCATTTAAACAAAATTCGTGCTTCTCAGTCTTGAGGCCACAAAGTCAGCATAGTGTTTTTATGGACTGAGACTAGAACTGGGCCCAGGACATACATTACACTTCAAAAGGGTATAAGGCTGGAATTCTCCCCATAGCTTCATGAAACCTCTTTGAATTTTTAGGAGACCTTTTTGTTAAATCTGGTGATTCTGTCTAGAATATCCAAATCTGTTCTGAATCAGCTGGAATTTTTACTGTGCCAGAATGAAGGCAAATGGGAATTGCAGTTCAAAATATAGTCAAACAGAGATGCAGCTTCATGCTAAGGAGGTCAGTGTCCATTCTAAGCCATGGTGGCAGGACATTTCTGCATTAAGCAAACTGGGTTGAGAGAACTGGGCTGCTCACATCTTTCTCTCTTGCTACCTCTGTGCAGCACAAGCTTCACTTGCTTCCACTCATGTACATGTATCTGGCTCTTCCTCATCAACTTTCTTGAGGCTGAATGGAGTTCAATTAAATTCACAGTTTAGATGGCATTCTTCTCAAAAGAAAAAAAAATGAGGAGATATTTTGACTAATTCAGATCCCATTTTTTTTTAATATGTATATTTCATTCACTCAACAAATACTTATCTTCAACTGAAACATCAAGTAAATGTCTCAAATTTTCCTTTCACTTTGGCTCTGTGGACCTGGATTTTGTTTGACCTTGCACAAGATTTTCTTCTCAAACTTCCCATCAATAAAGCTGAGATAATGACAGTATTTTCCCACTGCATGGGGGAATTGTAAAAATTAATTGAAATCTTGGATGAAATGTGTTAGCAACACCAACATTCTGCATTACTTCCTAACCTGTATATGAATGAGTGTTAATTTAAAAAGACAAATTCTCCAATTTCTAGCATGATCGTAGAGTGGAATTTTACACACTCACACACACACACACACACACATACACGCTCATCCATATACATATGTATATGCATATGTATAGCTTGGCATTTATACGAATGTGTGATTTCAGCAGCAAATCAGCCAAAGGAAAAATTAGCTACAGTTTTTTCCAAGGGAAATAATTTTCCGTTCATGTTCTGTTATTTTCAAAAGCCTCTAATGCTGTTATTTCAAAACTAAATGTCCTCAAACAAGGCAAAGACAATTCTTCATTGAATTATGCCCACAGATCTTAAATTTTCAGTGTCATGTTGAAGTCCTGTAAGAATAATCCAAACAAATTTTTTAATGTGTATGGAAACATTCTTTTAAAATGAATTAAAAATACTCCAAACTTTTAGGATCAGATAACTTTAAAAAGAAGATAAATATTCAAAAAGAGGGAGGGAAGGGAAGAAGATAGAAAGGAAGAAGGGCATACTTTAAGAACTTATTATCTTTTTTTTTTTTTCCTTTTTGTCTTTTTCCGTGTCCGGCAACGGATCGCAACCCTCAGTGGGGCCCCCCCCACCGGACCGGGACCGGCAACGGGATTGCAACCCTCGATGTTGCTCCCGTGCCTCACTCAGCCAGTGAGCAGGAACCGGTCTATATGTGGGATCCAAACCCTCGGCGGGAGCGCCACCGCGCTTCCCAAGCGGCGCACTATAGCAGTGCGCCACCGGGCCGGCCCAGAACTTATTATCTTCATCCCCAATTTTAAAAAAAAAAATTATCCTTAAAACTGATTCTGCATTCCAATTGGACTAAAATTGGGCAAAGTCATTTTGCAACAAAGTAATAGAAAGGAAGATATAACTTAGTAGGAGTATTAAGAAGCTATTTCTTTTTCTCTTTGCACAGGTTTCTTAGGCTCATAATCACACATAAATCCCTGCCTGCCTTCTTTGGGACACAAATAGATTAGATATTTTACAGGTAAATGTTTTCTCTGGATGCAGCTATTTTCATAGATGATTAGTTGACTAAATGCCATAGTATTTTTTTTAAGCTAGTTCATTTATATAGATTAGGCTTTTATTCAATACAGCACCAGTTAACTTTGGCATCAAAATGTGGCCTCCTGTCATAGGGAAAGGGTAAGCAACGGATAAGGGCTGAACACTGCCCGCCTGACACTCACACTGGGAAGAATACATGGACTAGGGCTGTTTATCTCGTAGCATGGATAAGAATCTTTTGTTAATTTAAATAGCACTGTATTTTAACACCTAAAAAAAGTGTTAGATGTGAAATATAAACACTTTTATATATATGAATTTTAATATTATTTAGCTTTACTTTGTCAAGTCACTTTCTACTTTGATGGTATATTTCCATTAACACCATTATGGAGAAAGAGAGAGAGAAATCATGTGTAAAACATCAAAAGGATCTTAAAAAGAAGAAAAGTGGGAAAGGTTCTCTCTATATAAATATACACTAAGAGAAAACAAAATTAAGAAAACCTAAAATGTACTATAATAGTTGATGAACAGATTCAGCTTTTAATAAACTACTAAAACTTTCTTTCTATTGTTGAAATCCCATTTTTATTCATCTTTCCCATTCATTTAAGGGAAGGCTTTTTGTTTGTTTTGTTTCACTGCCAGATCCTTGGGGTAGAACAGTGTCTGACATATAGTATGTGCTCAATAAATCTTTGCTGAATAAAGGAACAAAGGAAGGCTGGCTAGACAAGGCACAAGGTGGTGGCTGTAATCTTGCAAATTGGTAAAGAGCAAAAGGAATTCCAGGGAGCCCTTCATCTGGCACTTAGAGGTTTGATGAGAAGGAAGAAGAAGAGAGAAAAAGAGGTGTCAAAATTAATTAGTAAATGAGACTCTGTTTCAGGCTGCACAGACCCTGAAAAGTAAGAAAACAGAAAGTACTCAAAAGATCATTGGAATATTACACTCTTCTTTTAAAAGAGTAAGACACCTCTTTTAGCAAGAACAGAGTGGAGTTGAAGTAGTGAGAAGAAATAAGACTAACTGTTGCCAGCAGTGTAAGGGGCTCAATAAATACCTCCAAATAAAGGCAAGGCTGTCTGTGAGTGAGGCACTGGCTTGGCACTGGGACATCAAACCACAGTTGTCCTCAATGAGCTCACAGTCCAAAGAGGAGAAAATAAATAGGCTGTTTCAGATCTTGATAGAAAAGAAAGGAGAAATAGGTAAGAAGGTGACAACGTTGAAAGGAAATTACTCTCTCCTTTTTCCAACACATGACACATTTAGCATTTGTGCAAAATTCCACATGCTTTAGAAAAGACACAATGGGTCACAAGAGATAATTTCAACAAAAAGCCCCTGAAATCCATGTTGATAAATTTGAGAACTTTTATATGAGGAGAGAGTAATGAATTCTTCTGGAAGGATGAAAGCTCAGGGAAATATGATTGAAAGTTTAAAAATTTACGAAGTAGCCGGCCCGGTGGTGCACTGCTATAGTGCGCAGCTTGGGAAGCGCGGTGGCGCTCCCGCCGAGGGTTCGGATCCCACATACAGACCGGCCGCTCACTGGCTGAGCGAGGCACGGGAGCAACACCGAGGGTTGCGATCCCGTGGCCGGTCCTGGTCTGGTATGGGCGCGACACTGAGGGTTGCGATCCGTTGCCAGTCACAAAAAAAGACAAAAAGGAAAAAAAAAAATTTACGAAGTAAACAGGATGAACATGCACTTCAAAAAAGTTCAAGAATTGTGGAATGAGGGACAGCCCTCATAGCATAAGAATGGTATGTTTAAAAATATGATAGCCAAATATAGTACAGATTAAAAATATAAATAGACTGGGATGTGTATAGACAAATTCAGGGACCGGAGACAACTCTAGTAGCTTGCAGTCAAATCTGGCCTGTGATCATAGTTTTTTTCATAACTCTTTAATATGGAAACTCCAAACATACAAATTAAAATATGCATATATTCATCCATCATCCAGCTTCAATAATTATCAACCTATGGCCAATCTTGTTTCATATATACCCCCTGTTTCATGTATAACCACTTTCCCCAATTCCTGGATCATTTTGAAGCAAATCACAAACACCATATCATTCATCTGTAAGAGTTTCAGTGAATATTTCTAAAATATAAGGACATTTAAAAAACATAACTACAATACCAATATCACACCAAAAAAGTTAGTAATAATTTCTTAAGATTATTAGATATCCAATCAAATTTCAAACGTCCCTGATAGACACACAGTGTTTTTAAAAATTAGGATTTTTCTGTCACATTTGAAAATAGAGGTATTTCAACCAAAAGTCTAAATTTCTGACTTCTCTACAAAAACTAAAGAGATCTAGCAGCCCTGTGTAAACATTCCTGGATAGCAACACTGAGCAGGAATGAAATAGCCACCCTCAAACGCTCCAGCTCGCCACAGTCCTCACCACTCCCTGTTGTCCTGCCCACGGCCCCCTCTGCCAGTCCGCATTCACTGCCGGGCTCTTGGACACAACTGAGTTTGTAATTCTGAATCCAAGAGAAGAGAAACTGTGGGTAATTGGAACCCATTCTTTTGCTTTGGGGGGTTAATGTCATAAATGTTGGACGTGGTCATGGGTTAGCCTTACAGACCTGAGTAAGTCACAGATAGAATAGAAAGTCACAACCTTAAAGACAAATGGTCAGATTTGAAGGTTAAACGAAGGACAGAACAAGAGAGGATATAAAGTCAACAGACAAGGGAGCCAAGTGGGGAAACGCAGGAGTTATGAGGCACAGATTTATTTGATTAGTTCAAGAATTATTTGGAGAACCAAATTATGTGCTGGGCCTTCTTTGCTGTGCATTCCAAGATCCAGAGATGGGTAATGTTGCTTTTAAAGGAGCTATGCCAAGTCCAGCACTACATCAAGCCTTCCCTCCTTCTGCATTCACTTGTCAGTTTTGAAATAAGAACGCGAGCACAGTAGGTTAAATTAAAAGTGCAGCCACTGGGGCAAGGTATTAATGTTCCTAATATTAAAACTAAAATGAAAATCTAAAACAAGATTTCTCACACTTGTCTATATTTATATTTTGTCTCCTTTGCAGGTACATTGGAATGCTCAATACTCAATGTAAGAAAATAAAATAGTATGTGCTTGACAACCAGATGCTAGTTAAGCTAAAAGAGCTTAATTTTAAGACTGGAGGAAAAGAAAATGTATAATGTGCTTGTTATGCACACAGTAAATTAAAAACTAAAAAAAGCAATGACTGAAATAATAAATATTTACTTCTCAGGGTATTTTTGTGCACTCTGGGATTAATGGATAAGAATAATTACTGTACCTTATCCAAGACACACCTTGACTGAAAAATTAAATTCCCAACATATGGGTATGTGCACCTGTCGATGTGCATGCATAATTCACATTAGTGTTATTAGTACCAGAGGAAATACACCAATGAAAAAAAGAGAGACTCTTGGAAATTTGATATAATGGGAAACCTGGAAGGTTCTGTTTCCCTGGGAAGTAAGGGAATTAACTCCATGAAAATTTCTCAAAATAATTATACATCCAGGACAAAGAAAAGCTGAGTACATACATGATTTCATAAAAAATGTCTTGCAAAATTGGCAAGTGTAAGTCTCTTTGTGTATTAAAAACCTCGAGATGGTATGTGACTCTGTGTGCAAGCTCAGTCAAGGAAATCATCGGGTACCCCACCATTGCTCACATCTCCAACATTTTGTACTCTTTTCTATGAGTTCATTCAAATCCCCCACTGAAGAGTCTGCATGACCACAGTGACATGCACACCAGCCCCCAGGGCAAACACAACTCAGAGCTATGCCTACATGTAATGTATGGAAAAGGCTGTTGGCTCCCAGTCAGGGAGCAGTAGTTAATGCAATTCAGGAGTCAAGAGGCCAAAGCTTTAGCACAACCTTTGCTGTTTAACCACATGGATGACTTGGATCTAGATCTCAGCATTTCTATCTGGAAAGAAAGAAGGTAATAAAACATATCCAGCTACTTCACAAGATCCGAAAGCTCCAAAAGAACAAGCTTATGTGAGGGTAACTGCAAACTGCAAGGCACCTTGTGATTGTGAGAACCACGAGCAACTTAGCATAGCATGTTCTGCTTTTCAGAGCTTTGATTTGCTTATTACGGATTTTTTATCTTTTGAACTATTTCTCTAATATACAAGTAATACATGTCAATACCTATAAATTAGAACAAGATAAGCAGAAAGAAGAGGAGACATAATTTATGTCCTAGCCACCCTGAAATAATACCCTTAATATATATAATATATATATATATATATCAGTCTAAGCCAGTGCCTCCTAGATGGGGACAATTTTGTACCCCATCCCCAAACACATTTGGCAATTTCTGGAGACATTTTTGGTTGTGCACAATTTGGAAGGAGGGGTTTGGAGAGAGCCACCAGACTCTAGTGGACAGAGGCCAGGGATGCTGCTAAACACTCTGCAATGCACAGGACAGCAAAGCATTATTCAGCTCAAAATGTCAGTAGTGCCAGGATTTAAAAACTCTGATCTAAACATACATGCATATGAGTGTCTGTAACATCACCAGAATACTATTCTAAAATATCTTTCAAACAAATCATGCTAGGTGAAATGGCATTCCCAACATCTCACATTTAACCAATATTTGCTACTATTGTAACAGCATGCATGCAATGTACAAATGAAATTTAAAACTAAAATTATAAAATGTTCCTCCATATGCATTTAGTGGAGGAAGTATTATTCTCCCAATTGTTTCTATAACTGCAGGAAGCTGGTAAGGTAACAGGGGAAGGGGAGATGGGATGGCTTTTGCTAAAGCAAATTTGAGTGCCTCTTTGTCATTTACTCCTACAAAATACATTAACATGGCAGTGGGGTCACAATGATATTAGACTTGCCATCTAGAGTATATGAGATATTGTGATTATCATGGGGACATTGTTTAAGTGGGAATATTCTTGTGGGTAATAACTTTTTTAAAATTTTCTTATGAATAAGTGGTTATAGAGTCAAGAAAATAGGTTATATATTTTGAATTCTCTTTAATAAAATTAAATATTACTCTTTACAAAGCTAAGAAATTAAACATCAAAACTTCACAAAATAAATTTTAAAAATTAAATTAATAGAAGTGGAGTGGAGTCAAATGGGAAAGACATTCTACATTTTTTTTTAACCTAAAGAACATTGTACAAAAAGATACCAGTTAGGTGGGATCATAATCATAATCAAATTCAGATCTACCATCTTATTTTCACTTAGCAATATATAGTGCACATCTGTATGTGTCTCTAAACAACTCTTTTATCAGCACGAAAAATATTTCATTGTATGGATGTTCATAATTTATTTAATCAATGTCCTACTGTAAATATTACATTATTTTCAATCTTTTATTAAAATAAACAATGCTATCCTGAACATCTTCACTGTTAAGTCCTTATGTCCACCTTGAATTATGTTGTTAAATTGGTAGAAATCAAATAAGAAGTCAAAGTGTAGGATTCATATGGCCAAGTTGCCCTCCAAAAGATTTTATTGAAAGACAAAATTCAAGTTCATCTTACTACTTACCATATTATCTTCTCTAACAATCTGACTCTATCCTGAAAGTGGCACCCACTTCCATTTCTGCTAAGCATGATTTTTTCCAGTGACATAGGTTACTCTGTGTTACAGCCAGTCCAAAACTGTCTATATTAAAGTGACTTCTAGGTTTTGATTCAACCAACTGATCACTGATCACTGAATTATCAGTTCAGATAAAAGGTCACAAAGACAGTTCCATAGAAAATGTGATTCAGCAAGGAGGGAAACCCTAATTGACAGTTTTTCATCCTTTAAACTTACTTTTAACCTCATCCAATTGTCTATTCATCAATTCAATTAATATACATAATTGATTTTTTTTAATGTTGTTCCCAAGCATCATATACAGGCCTCCTTCTTTCTGATGAATTCTCAGCAAATACTCACAAAGACAGACATTATTTGAAATTTCAGGCCTTTCTTTTTTTTTTTTTTTTTTTTTTTCCCTTTTTTTTTTTTCCGTGTCCGGCAACGGATCGCAACCCTCAGTGTCACGCCCGCACCGGACCGGGGACCGCAACGGGATTGCAACCCTCAGTGCTGCTCCCGCGCCTCGCTCAGCCAGTGCGCGGGAACCGGTCTGCATGGGGGATCCGAACCCTCGGGCGGGAGCGCCGCCGCGCCTCCCAAGCGGCGCACCATCCAGTGCGCCACCGGGCCGGCCCTCAGGCCTTTCTTTAGTTGTCTCTATTGTCAAGATGCTTGCCTTTATGTTTCTTCTGAAAGCTGCTCTGCTGTCCTGGAAGACATTGGAAGTGGTCGGCCAACCCAATCCCAATGTCCTGGGAGGGAATTCAGAAATAACTATACTGTGTTTTTTTAAAAGAAATCATTGCAGTGGACTGTTTGTGCTACTTACACAGAACACAAAATATTTTTAATCAAGTGGAAAGGATCCCCCAAATGCGAAGAGGTTTTAACAATATGGATCACGGTACCAGGGTGTTACAGTTCTTCTCTCTTACCACTAGGGTGCCATTTTCTGCTCTGAGAGAAAATTGGCTAGATTGGGCCTCTAGCCTACAATACGTCCTTCCAAGTGTGAATTTATTCTTTCCCTTCTTGCTGGCAATTTTTTACTTTTCCAGGTTGGCACATAGAATCTTGCAAGTCTCCCTGGAAGGTGACTCATATTTAAATATGAATGGAGCAGCTGGCTTCTGTTATCTTAAAGGGTTACATGATGTCATTGCACGTTTTCAGCTAGGGTAGAAACAAACCGTGCTCTTTCCACACATCAGTTCCAATAATATATATTTCTATGAGATCACAGGGACTTATAAAGTATCTGAAATTTTTCCAGCTTTAAAAATTAAGAGCAACGTACTGTTTTGTAATAATTCAGCAGCAACAGAAAAAAATCCCTTCATTACCTATCAGGCTGTTTGAGGTTTATTTTTTTAAAATGAAGATGACGATGATGATGATGATGATGATGATGATGATGATGATAACCATGAAAATAATAACAACATGACGATAAAAACATTAACATGCTTTGACCACGGCACCAAGGCACTGTACCAACAGCTGTGCATATAGTTTTCACCACAATCCAAAGAAAGGGGTACACTTACTGTTCCCATCTTTCAGATGAAGTTTCTAAAGGCTTAAAGGAGATAAAATCAAAGAGCTAAGAAATGGTAGAGGCAAGGTTTGCAAGTAGCCAGTTTTAACTGCTGCAAAGCCTGTACCATTAACCATTGTGATATATATTTATCCACATATCTCAGCAAATAATTTTCTAAGCAAATCTTGAACCTTCCTTCAGGACATATTTCCTCTGGGAAGCCTTTCCTGGCCACCCAAGGCTAGGGGAGAAAGCTAGGTGAGATGCCCTGAATTTTCAAGCATCTCATGCACAGACCTCTGTTAGAACACACAGTGTACTCTATTTTAATAGTCTGTTCATAGTCACTACCTGCCCTCACAGGTTCTGAAAGCTCCTGAAGGACACAAACTTAATTACCTCTAACAGCACCCAGTATTTGGTTAACATGCAGTAAGTGTTTGATCAAAGAACGAACATATGAGCAAATGAGTAATATCTCTTTTATCTTAGAAGTTATGTCTCTTTGATCTTTTATCTCAGAAACACAGAAGCAAAGTGAAATTCTCAGTGCTGTATTCCTCTTCTATTTTTACATCATCCTCCACCAGGCAATTCACCTTACTGGAAAATTATCCCAAATCCTTCCTTCTTCTAAAGAATGGTGGACACTGAAATCGGACTGTCTGGGTTAGAATCCTGGCTCTGTCACTTGCCTAGTGGAGATGTATGGATTAACCCTCTTGCCTCCGTTTCCTTAGCTGTGAAATGCATTTTATAATAATACCTAATCCACGCTACAGGACTGTGATGTGGTTTGTAACACTGCTGCTACTACTACAGTACTTACCTTTACTAAGCACTTGTTATGTTTCAGGCGCACAGTGATTAGAATAGTGCCTGACACATTACAAGTGATTAGTAAAGGTAAGTACTGTAGTAGTAGCAGCAGTATTGATAGTTGTAGGTATAGTAGCAATACTATTAGCACCAATAGTTCTCTCTGAAAAATCAAGCACGAAGATTCAGGGAGAAAAGGTTATGACATGGTTTCACTTTCTCAAAGTCTATATTGCTATTTGGTGCTGTCCCTATAAAGGACATTGCTTTCTCACCAAAAATAGAACCAAGTCTTCTTCAGGTAACCAATAATAATAATTTTTATTAGTTACAAAGTAATAATTCTTATGCGCCAAGGACTATGCTAAATATTTATGTGTAGTAAGTAATTTAATCTTCATATTAAACTTTCAAGGTAAGTCTTATTAACCTCAGTTATAGGTGAGGAAAGAGTTTCAGAGAGGTTAAGTCACCTGCCCAGGACCATACCACACAGCTGGTAAGTGATGGCACCAGGACATGATTTGTTTACTTGTTTATTTACTTAATAGCCTGCCCCTTCCACTAGACTGAAAGCACTATAAAGCAAGAGAGCGCATCTGTTCTGTTCATCATTGTATTCACAGACTGTAGCACAGTCCATAATCAGCAATAGGAAATTTTGGAATATGTGAAAAAAATGAATGAATAAACGGCTGAACAAATCAAGAGTCTAAACTCTTAACCAAAATCTGTCTCTTAATTATTTGAGATGAATGGTATTTTTGTATAACACATTGCTATGGTTTGAATGTGTCCCTCAAAATCCATGTGTCAGAAATTTAATCCCCTTGCAACAGTGTTGGGAGGTGGGGCCTTATAGGATGTGTTTAGGTCATGGGGGCTCCACCCTCATGAGTGAATTAATGCCACTATAAAAAGGACTTGCAGAAGTGGGTTCTCTCTCCTCTGCTTTTCTGCCATGTGAGGCCTCAGTGTTTGTCCTCTCTTGCCCTTCCACTTTTCACCATGTGAGGATGCAGTAACAAGGCCCACACCAAATATCAGCACCTTGATCTTGGACTTCCCAGCCTCCAGAACTGCGAGACAATAAATTCCTATTCTTTATAAATTCCCCAGTCTTAGGTATTCTGTTACAGCAGCACAAATGGACTAAGACACTCATCACTGGCAAAATTAGAAGCGGGTTGAGAAATTATGTTATAATAATAATAATGCCTCCTATTATTGAATGCCTACTGTATTTATTATTCCTTTGCAATAGCTTTATCCTTGATTCATTCATTCATTTACTCAATAGATACTGAGTGCTTGCTATGCATTATGTACGATCATTTTTGTAGAAGGCACAAGAGAAGAACTAAATAAAAGAAATGGCACTAACTGCTATTGCTGTTGACTTTATCTTTCTGTGTACAATAAGCAGAATAATGGTCCCTCAAAGATATCCACACCCAAATCCCCAGAACCTGTGAATATGTGATCTTACATGGCAAAAGGGACTTTGCAGGTGTAGCTAAGCTTAAGGGTCTTGAGATAGGAGACCAGCCTGGATTACCTGAGTGGGCCCAATCTAAGTGTCCTTAAAGAGCCTTTTCCTTTTGAGATACAGGGAGCTGTGACTACAGAAGAGGACCAGGGGTGCAACAGGGATAGCTTTGGTGATAGAGGAAGGCACCATGAGTCATGGAATGTGGGCAGCTTCTAGAATGTGGAAAAGGCAAAGAAATAGATGACCCTCCGGACCTCTGGAAAAAGTCCAGCCAACATCTTGATTTTGCCCAGTGAGACCCAGAACAGTATGATAATAAGTTTGTATTATTTAAGCTACCAAGTTTGTGGTAATTTGTTACACCAGCAATAGAAAAGTAATACAGTGTACAACGATAAAAGAAATGGGGATTCTCAGGCTTCCAAATAATAAGAAAACTGATTTTTAAAAAGTATTTCAAGGGTAAATATTAATTTTTACACCTAAAAATTTGAAAGTACAAGAATGTAATGAATAATAAAATAAATATTTGTATTGGATGGACTTGGTACCAGCTGCAAAAATACCCATTGCACGTACTCACTGCAAATCTTCCAAAATCAATACACAGCATTAGTGGATTAAAATGATCCCACTCACAAGTCATGCTAGATGGTCATTCCTTATAACCACTCAGCAGAACTCCAAACTGCTCACCAAAAAGATCTGTATCAATCACTTGATTTTCATTTAACTTCAAATATTGTCATTGGTCATATTCACCTATAAATGTGTTCTTTAAAAAAAAAAATGTGTTTTCCACTCAGATCATTTTATCCACTGGAAGGGGAGAGAGAAAAGGGATTGGAGTTGTGCCAAAGAAGAAAAAAATTAATTTTCTTGCTGTGGAGGATCTTGTTAAAATGAAACATCTTTCCCAAGAAATGGACGCTAACACAACACAACAGAATACTAATAACGTCCTTTCATAATATTTTTCCTAAAGATTACTTGCATTTTAAAAACTGCCTTTTATATCGCCCCTAAGTGATGCTTAAAAAGATAAATCACCTCTGAACAAGAGTCACTTTTTCCTTGTATTTCTGGTTAACTAGAATATGCTTTTGTGAAGTTATCTTTAGTCAGAGAAATTTACCAAAAGAAAAGATCACTTACAGTTAAAAGGAATAATTTGTATGATTTAAAGAAGAGTTAATAAAGCCTTAGCTTTTCCCAAGGTAACACACGTGCATTAAAGACCCATATTTGTGCTTAACAACTGGGAGGAAAAAAAAGTAATTGTGTTTAATATTTTACAAACAATATATTCATTTTATATGCATTTAATGTATGCAGTTTTAAACCCAAGTTTCTAAATATCCACTAGTCACTTCGCTTTGTAATGAGAAATGAATGCATCATGCTTTTAGACCTGGGGGTGGGGGTAGGGGAGAAAAGTATAAATTTTAAAGAAAATATGTATCTACTTTCCCCTCCCCAAAGGAAAAAGGGGGTGGATAAAGAAAATGTTAATGGTGCCAGGGTGTTGGACTGTTGGTGAGCAGGTGTGTGCTGTTGAATTGGCCTCTAGTGAATTGGAAGCTTTTAAAAGAGATTGATTCTCTTGCTTAACTAATTATTTCAAACATGCTTTTAAAGGTATTAATTACTTGTGGAAAAGAGTCTCCATTTGCTTTTAAATTGTTTCTTTGGGTGATTCTTTGCCTGCAAAAACGTCTGGAGTAAAAGTGAACATTCTGTCGCCATAATTTTAAATAAGATATTTAAATAGTATATTTAAAATATTTTACTTAAAATTATATAAAACCAAATTAAATTTAATTGAAACTACATAAAACATTAAAAATTATATAAAATATTTAAAATTATTTGCTTTATATGTAAAATATTTACATTTATTTAATATATACATATATGTAACTGCTAGATTAAATAGCCCTTAAAAGAACTTCCAGTTTTTGTTTGATTTGTGCATGTGTGTGCATGTTTGATTTGTGCAGTGTTACACAATGATATGAAAACTGCTATTCCTTAGTTTGTCCCAAAGATTGTGTAAATTATAATCAGACACTTCTCTGCCTTCAACACCTGTTCTCAAAGCTACAAAGTTATTGATTCATGATTTCTTAATTTGATCTGCTGAAGCCATCTGCATCTACATCAAAAGCTCATCTTTAGTTAGCACAAAATATTTTAAAATATATAGAATTTAATATTACATAGGTAGACCTCAAAATGCTAAGCACAATTCCATATTGCTTTGTGACTTAATTTTTTAGTTTTAGCAGCCTAAGACATCGAGGTCACCTGAATGAAATTTTTGTACCCCCTTGGCACTGTATATTCTCACTATGCACTAAGGAACAATTGACAAGAGGCCGTTTTGCCAATTTGCTGCCCAAAACTCAGACTAATGAGTCACAGACAGCAGAATAAAGAAACTTAAAACTCTTGGCATTAGTGAGTAGGCTAAGGATTAGTCATTTTAAACGTTCCTTAGTAATGCCATAAAGTAGCAACACTTTTAAAAAAAACAAAACACAGGAACCTTGATGTCTGAGCAACTACTTTATTTTAACCAAGCATGCATCAAAATTTGTAACAATATCTTCCTATGTCAAAATTTATATATATTTTGCCAGACAAACATTTTAAAAAATAAAAAGAATACTTAAAAAAAAGTAATCTGATCAATTTTGTTCTAACTTTTTTTAGATTTTAATAATGTTACAGCTATTCACCATTACCAATCCAGAGTTTTAAAAGCTGCATTGCTAATGTAAAATATATAGACAAGTGAAACACAGAAGGAAAAAAAAATCTACATCAAAAATGCCTCTTTGGTTGGCCAAAAACACATTTTAATACATTGAGTGAATTTCTAATTGTTAAAACCAACACAAAAGACTGAAGCCTTCTCTCAATGTTCCCAACAGGATAATGTAGTCTAACAGTTTATAAACACAAGGCAGGAATTAAAATTAAAAACTACCCCAGGTCAGAAATGATATCATTTTATAATTAGAGAAAAAACTACTGGTACCCAGTGGAGATTAAGGAGATGGTTTCTGAAAATGTACATAAGAGCGACAAAAATAAACAATTTCCACAGTCTGGTGGCACAATTCTGTTCCCTTGTGATAGAAACACAAAAAGGAGTCTCTAACAAGCTCCAAAAATATGTGTGTGTGTATTTTAAGTAAAATTTAGCTCTCCAGCCAACTACATTTTTTTCTGCTGGAAATAATGAACTCACGTAAAAATGATATAAGGATGTGTGTAAAAAGGACATTTAAGTGAAACAGGTTGAAGAGCTCCATAAATTCACTGAAGATTAAATTAAAGTTGGATGTGTACAATGTAGTGATAAAACAATTTGTGGTGGTTCCTTCTTTAAGCAAGGATGCTCTGGGCTTTGTCAGAAACCAAGCTTGCATAACTAATCAGTGGCAGGACCGGCCCCAGCTCTGAAATAGGAGTCCCAAGCAGCCCCTGGTAATACGTATATGCTCAAAACTCATTACTTTTGATATGCCTTGTTCTTGACCTAAATGCAATAGAAATTCTTCCTTGGGGTGTATGATATACATGAAAAAGTACAACTTCTTTTTTAAAACACCATTAGAATATTTTATTGTGTGTGGACATACACTCTTGTTACTCCTAAATGCTATTCTATTGAGTACAGTTTATATTCACTGGCAAAGCGAAATCTCCAGGGAAGCCAGAGAGGGAATGCAATTTTTAGTAATAACAGCTCACAACAGTGAATACTCTCCACTTATCCCCACAATTTCCAGCTATTTTGGACTCCTTTCTGAATTAACCTTTCATATCAAAAGGAGCAATTCTGCACACTAGAGACTCCGGCACAATTTCATGCATAATTTATTCACTCAGTTCAACATTAAACGCACAGTCCTTGACTTTGTCAAGGTGGATTCTGTTGGCAGACTTCACAAGCAGCAAAACAGGAGAAATGAGATCTACAACTCAACCTATTCACCTGTTCTGTCTGGTGAGAGATGGTGGGTGGGGGGCAGTGGAAAGAGAAAAATGAGGCGAGATTCTAGTACAGAGCATTGTCATTTGTAGATTCCAGGCCAGCACACAGAGTGTTTTCACATCAGTAGTCCCTCAAACGTTTTTTTTAAAGTAAAAAAAAAAAAAAGCTTGAATTGTGTTTCACCAACAAAAGTTGGTTGTCATTTGTTGCCTTCCTGAAAATTCCACCGTCCCAGGAGAAACAATACTTTTATCCTGGGATGCTTAGTAGGCACTGTTGGAAGAAATTACTCGAAGCTATCATTCAAACAGACCCACACAGTAGCTTGAGGTCACATTAGAGGGGCTCATTGTAGAAATTTAAATAACACAGACTTTCCAATGAGATCCCAAATCCCAGATTTGCACTCCCAGATTGGCCTTCAAGAACATAGACACTCATTTTCTCTTCCTAAACTGCCCATTTGAACCCTCAAATGAGGGATATGTGCAACCACTTGTAAAAATGGAACCCTGATACACCATGAAACTGATCCTCGGCTTTTCCAGTGTGGTATGAAGCTCAGAGCAGATGGAGATTTATTTTCCTTCCTTCAAAAGGCAACTTCATTCAAAGCCATTGGATCCAGACACCAAAATCCCAACTACTGCCTAGGTTGAAATCTGCAGATAGCTCCATTTCTCAAGCTCATAGCTTACCAACAATTTTTGTTCATCCTGTAAAAGAGGAGGTTTTTTCCTGTTAATGATTACTATATTAGCTTCCTATTATAAGTACGTAACATCTGCCAGCAANTTTTCCTGTTAATGATTACTATATTAGCTTCCTATTATAAGTACGTAACATCTGCCAGCAACGTCATTAAGGGCTTTACAAGCATTACTGAATTTATTCCATCTAACATCACCATCAGATAGTTTTTAATATCCACATGTTGCAGGTAAAGAAACTGAGGCTCAGAGATCCTAATTACTATGCATGTAGTAATAACTAGGCCAATCTCCCTTGCAGCCTCAATTTACCTTGAAAGACAAATTGTGGAACTGAAGCAATAAAGTAAATACAATGCAGAAATAGACACTACGTGATTTCCCTAAATACATGAGACAAAGGTATTTGGTCCCTGACCTTTACACTTGCCCTTTAAAAATATTACTTTCTATCAGCAGCCACATCCCTCTTTCCAAACCTGTGCCTTTGGAAATGCTACAAATGCAGGAAATTTTCACACAGGACACTTTGGCAAAGGTCGTTAAATCTAAACTTTCTTAGCCAGGTGCCCCTGAAGTCTAGTTAGAAGAAGCCCAATGCACGTAAATTGGAGACTTACCAAAACTGAGCCTTACTTTTATAATTTGCCTTTAAATTTACTGCAGGACCGTGAAAATTAAATGCCTTTGGTACCATCAAAGCAGCTCACTGAGAGTTCAGCAGTCCTCCACCGTTACCATTCAGCAGTCTTTTTATCGTCTTGAGACAGTTCCTGGATTTGGACCAAATCATTGAAATCTGTGAAAATTCAGAAGTGCAGCAGGTTTTCAGTTTATGACCTTTCAACCCCAGAGATGTTGATTTACATCCTGATTATGACATACCAAAATGAAGTGTAGAAGCTTAATTTTGCACTGGATTCCATTTACCCACCTCCCCAAGCCACCATGCAATTTGG
>NW_007726414.1:1088610-1090682 GCF_000696425.1 Galeopterus variegatus | reverse complement strand
GCATCTCATGTTTCCACAGTGACAACTAAGTCATAAAGCTCTTAGAATTCTATTTATCAGAAGCTGAACAGTACCTCAGTCTACAGAGGCCAGAATGATGACTGGGCTTTATTTTCTTAGATAACCTTAGATGAATATCAGCTCTTTGCTTCCCAGCCTGGTGACTCCGGGCATGTGTCTTAACCTTTCTGCTCCTTGGTTTCTACATAAGGAAACAAGCTGAATAACATCTACTTTTGAGAATTGTTGTGAGAATGTAACCTAATGATTTTAAGTTGCTTAACCCATTGCTTGGCACAGAAGGGTTGGGTACTCACAGGTGACATTCACCTGCTCACTCCATGTATGATATCATTTTAATTTTAATCTGCACAGCACATCTGCTATAATATTTGTCATATAGATGTGGACTCAAAACCCAGAAATTAAGTTACATGTGCAAATGTTGTTTAGCTGGTAGGAATTTGAACATGTATGGCTTTGTCTTCAAAGCCAAAATGTTTAAATCACCATACCATGCTGCCATATTAATACGTGGTTGCTAAAAAGAGCTTTAAGAACTAAAAGCGTACTGAGGAGGAATTTGTGAAGGGCTGTAAACTTAACTTGCGACTAAAATAAATTTAATTCTCTATTGTTTATTCCTTCAGGATTTTCCAATCACTCCAAAAGGATGTCCAAATGGAGCTAACGAATGTCCCTGAAGTAGACAGGTACTCCACCAAGATCCTCTTTCTCTGTGGGTGAACCCACTGACTGTGAGGGCTGCTGTTAGTGGCTTACACCTGTGATTTTTGTAGAAGACTTGTCCTGGGAGCCACCTCCCCTGAAACAGAAAATTCCGGGAAGTCAGAATCAACAGTGTGTGTATGGGTGCCTGTGTGCGTGTGTGCGTGCGTGTGTGCAGGTGTGTGTGTGTGTTGTGTGTATGAAGAGATTTATTATAAGGGATTGGGTCACACAATTGCAGTTATGGAGACCAGCAATCTAAATCTTCAGTGTGGGTCAGCAGGCTGGAGACCCAGGAGAGCTGATAGTGCTGATGATGTCCAAAGGTAGTCTGCAGGAGAATTCCCTCTTACTTGGGGAAGCCAATCTTCTTGTTCTATTCAAGCCTTCAGTTGGTTGGAAGAAATTGTCCCCATTGTGGAGGACAATTTGCTTTACTCAAAGTCCACCAATTTAAAAATAAACTTTATCCAAAAAACACCCTCCCAGTTGGCACATAAAATCAACCATCACAGGAGATTACTCCCAGCTCTTCCATTCCTATGGCCATAGATGAACTAATTCAGAATTTAAAGGGCCCAGGCAAGAGAAGTCAGTGGTGCAGTTGAGGATCAGCATTCTTCCCATCTTTATGGATTAGACTAAAGCTAGACCTTACACAAGATTATATTTTTGTTTGGTTCTTTCCCCTTCCTTATTCTGCTTCTATCTCTTTCTCATGAAGATCCTAAGACCTGCCCCTCAACAGCCACATAAACATAACCAAATTCCTGCCTCAGGCTCTGCTTCCAGGGAAACCAACCTAGGATCCTGTGTTTTGGCTCCTGACTAGCTCCTGAATGCTCCACACATTTGTAGTTATACTCGACTCCTCAGTCTCTAACCTTCCCTTACGTTTGCCTCACCCAACACGTCCTCCTATTAGGAATTATGCTATTCTGACTCAGATTCACTCTCTGTTAAGAATTGCCCCTACTCACTCAATCCCTTCTGATTCACTGAGGATTCATCTGAGCGGGGTCCAATCCAAGGGTCCAGTCTGAAAACCAGTGCTTTAAGGAAATTTTCCTCATGTCTAAATTTCCATCACAGGTACAGGGTTTACTGAAACTGCTCTTACAATGAATGATAGTTACATGGAACCTCATTTGAATGCTGTGTTTGAGGGATGCTGAAATGCCTTTCAATACAAACTACCTTATGCCAAGATACTCAAGACATTTTTTTTTTCTTTTTGTCTTTTTTCGTGACCAGCAACGGATCGCAACCCTCAGTGTCGTGCCCGTACTGGACCGGGACCGGCAATGGGATCACAACCCTCAGTGTTGTGCCCGCACCTCGCT